>NC_040901.2:13905622-14165622 GCF_900634795.4 Betta splendens | reverse complement strand
GTAGCTTCTGCTTTTGTTCAGTTCAAAACCAAACCTCAAACCAAAGAGCAGGTTGAAGCAGAAACTGGTCCACGGCCAGATGAAGCTCAGGAGACGTCGGGTTCTGAAGCACCACCAACCGGGCCGAACCCAGAAGGATCTCGACCAGCTGAGATCCAGGAGGAACAAGTCAAACCTGGAGATGAGATCCAGCAGCCAGAACCGGCACCAGAGAGTGACAGCGTGGGCTCAGATACACAGTCACAGCTGGAAGCCGCGGAGCCGAAGGTTCTGGAGGACAGTGAGGAGGTGGATCCAGTGGAACCAGAGGAAGACGAGACCGGGCCGGAGGTAGTGGGAGAAGCAACAACTCATCAACCATCGGCATCATCCTTGAAGCAGGTGCCAAAGAAAAAGAAAAAGAGGCTCAACAAGAACGAGAGCTAAGCCTCAGTGTGCGTGTGTGTGTGTGTGTGTGTGTGTGTGTGTGTGTGTGTGTGTGTGTGTGTGTGTGTGTGTGTGTGTGTGTGTGTGTGTGTGTGTGTGTGTGTGTGTGTTTTATCCACTAACATCACAGTGTCCACACACATGGACACGAGGTGGAGCCAGAGGTGCTACAGAAGCAGAAAGATGAGATTTATGCAAACATGTAACGTGCTGAGTCAGCTGATGTGGAATAAAGAGATCTCACAGCGCTGGTCTTCATCCGTTTGTATTCAAAGGTTAAACTTATGGAACAAAAACAGCAGAAAAACCAGACAGATGATTTATGTATGTGTCATGTGACATGCAGACCAGGGCCAGGCTGGATGTGCTGTCTAGCCTCTGAAGAGCAGAACTCCGATCTGATCCTAATCCGATCCTGAACTGATCCTGTGGTTCCGCTGAGGAGCCACTAGATGGATGAAGAGCTCTTTTATATATAAAGCTGCAGCTCAGCGCCTCCTTTGTTCATGAAATTTATGTCTCTTACTGAGGTTCTGAGGACGAGCTGACGCCAGCAGGATTCTCACTGGTACCAAACCAGGTTCAACAGTAAACAACAAACAAAAAATAAGAGAAAATAAGAGACTCAGGAGAAAAGACTGAGTTGTTATCAATAAAGTATTCTAGACTTTAGAATAGAGGATATGGACCACGAACGGACCAGGAAAGGAGCTCTTTGCAGAGCTAAAAGAAGAAGGTTCTGGTGCCCAAAGATTCACTTTAGCTGTAGCAGTAGCAGTTAACGTCCTTCGGTTCCGGGGACAAAGCACTGTTCACCAAGAGTTAGAAACAAAAAGACCTGACACATAACACACACATAAAGAACACAGAACTCTCCTCAAGGCATCCGTCACCGGATTTGCTCCACAGTTCGGAGAAGTTGACCACAGTGATGTCACAGAACGCGTCGACTCCTGACCTTTAGTGGCTGAATCCTTGCATGCAACCAGTGATCACGCGTATAAACCTCCTCCACCTTCCAGCTGCTTGAATGACTTTAAAAACAAACACCAACAAAAATGCACAAAGCTAAAGCAGCTCAGGAAGCAGGAGACGGTGTCACCGCACCGACATGAGAGTCACAGCACCGACATGAGAGTCACAGCACCGATACGAGAGTCGCTGCATCGACACGAGAGTCACTGCACCGACACGAGAGTCACAGCACCGATACGAGAGTCACTGCACCGATACGAGAGTCACTGAACCAACACAAGAGTCACAGCACCGATACGAGAGTCGCTGCATCGACATGAGAGTCACTGCACCGACACGAGAGTCACAGCACCGACACGAGAGACACAGTACGGACACGAGAGTCACAGCACCGACACGAGAGTCGCTGCACCGACACGAGAGTCGCTGCACCGACACGAGAGTCGCTGCACCGACACGAGAGTCGCTGCACCGACACGAGAGTCACAGCACCGACGAGAGAGTTACAAGAGTCACAGCACCGACACGAGAGTCACAGCACCGACACGAGAGTCACAGCACCGACACGAGAGTCACAGCACCGACACGAGAGTCACAGCACCGACACGAGAGTCACAGCACAAACACAAGAGTCACAGCACCGACGAGAGAGTTACAAGAGTCACAGCACCGACACGAGAGTCACAGCACCGACACGAGAGTCACAGCACCGACACGAGAGTCACAGCACCGACATGAGAGTCACAGCACAAACACAAGAGTCACAGCACCGACGAGAGAGTTACAAGAGTCACAGCACCGACACGAGAGTCACAGCACCGACATGAGAGTCACAGCACAAACACAAGAGTCACAGCACCGACGAGAGAGTTACAAGAGTCACTGCACCGACACGAGAATCACAGTCCACCAATGAGATACAACACACTCCAAATGCCACTTTTGTTGCATCACACAAAATTAAACCAACCTCAAACCTCCAACACATTATTTGTCTTGTTCATTTTCATCTATTTCTGGATGTGTGTGTGTGTGTGTGTGTGTGTGTGTGTGTGTGTGTGTGTGTGTGTGTGTGTGTGTTTCTCTCTCTCTCTCTGTTTGTGTGTGTGTTTCTCTCTCTCTCTCTGTTTGTGTGTGTGTTTCTCTCTCTCTCTCTCTGTTTGTGTGTGTTTCTCTCTCTCTCTGTTTGTGTGTGTGTTTCTCTCTCCCTCTCTGTTTGTGTGTGTTTCTCTCTCTCTCTCTCTCTCTCTGTCACCATGTTTGTGTCGTCACAGTAGAACCTCTGTGTTTTATGCCTGAGGTGACGTCACGTATCAGGACGCAGCTGATCGGTGACGGGTCCTTCTTCTCCTCCAGCGTCGCGGCCCTGAACCGACCTCATGTTATTCGTCACTTGTTTCAGCTCAACGAGCCGCTTTGCATTAACTTCATAATTATTGTTTGCGGAGCCAGAGACAAACTGGGTCGGTTTGCTGCAGCGGAGCAGAGACGTTTACCTCCCAGGCACCAACACGCGCTGACGAGAGGCCGCACGCGGCAGCGTCAGAACCACGGGCCCGTTAAATGCACCGGAGCACGGGGCGCAGAGCGGACCCATAGTGACGAACACGGAACCAGCGCCTGGCTGCTGCTGCTTCTCTCTGCTGGAGTTTAATGTACTGACAGTTCTGATTCAAAGGGTCCACTCAGCTGTTCATCACCCGTTCAGACACGCAGTCCGCTGGTGGAACAGAGTGACGTTTTCACTCATGAAGGTGAAATATGACAGTAAAGTCACAGACGTAATGATTCATATCACAGATCCAATAATCAACGAAGCCTCAGAGCAAATCAACACGAACGGTGTGTGGAGGAGCAGCTGATCCTTCAGGTCCAGACCCGAACCCGGAGAAGCGGGTCCATTGTTCTGTGATGCGTGTTGGCTCCTCATCAGCAGCTGTGAAGCTCCAGGCGACAGCACAGCTCGTCTGCCGCTAAATGAAGTTTGCTGCGCGTGAGAACAAAAGTCGATATGGATCGATGCGGAGCCACAGGCCCGAGGCATCAACCCTGATGGACCCGATGTGTGTGAACACAGGAGCCGCTTTAAAAGCTGCGATGCCACGTCAGGACCGGCAGCAGTTTATTATCAGCAAACATCAGTGACCAGAACCATCGTCAGTGAGACAGGGCCCAGCGTCAGCCGCTTCGGGCGGCGCTTATTATGTGACAGAACACCATCGCTGAGTTTGGACCTTTCTGTCTGAACGCTTTCTACTCCTCCACCCCGTCTTTCTCTGAGTTACGGAACCAGACGGACCGCCACAGAAACACGTGGACCCGGCCTGACTTCCCTCAGCTGATGTAAATGGTTCCTGTGGACGTCTGGGCTCGCGGCCCACACGCCTCGGACGCTGCTCTCATTAGAAACGGGTCTGTGCTGCCGGAGGACACACAGGTTCTGGTGCAGACTGGACCAAACCCACTCACCTCATCAGGCTCCGCTAAACAGATTTAATTGGGACCAGATCTCATGACCCAAACAGAACCCGTTTCCTGATTCACAGGTTCTGGTTCTAAGCTCCAGTACATTTAGTCACCGATTTGAAAAGAGGCAGAAACACAGTTTGTTTGACCCAAAACCCATTTTTTACTGGTTTCTTGTGACTAAACCTTATGTTTGTGCAGGAAAGTGACCAACAGCCGTTTGTGATGTTTTACAACCTGAGCATCGTGACTCTCATGATACTTTGCATGCGTTAGCAACAAGCTAACCAGGCACTAGCTAACCGGGTCAGCCACTGAACCTGAACCAGAACCACGACGCCACTGAACTAAGGTTGGCGCCGCGGTTGAACCGTGGTTGTGGCTCGGTCTGAGCCAGTGGGTGCGTTTGTGTAATTGAACTCCACCTGAACAACAATTTGCATTGAAAGGTTTAATTTCACAACAGAAATGAATAATGATCCAGATTTGAAAAGTGAGACGTTCTGCTGCTTCGTGGCTCCGGTGTCGCTCGGCTGAACCGATCATGCTGCGCCGAGGCTCAGCCGCGGTCTCAGCGCTGGGGGAAGCAGCTTCTCTGGGTCCGTTCTCCGCCTCCTTCCACCAGGAGCCTCACAGAACCTCCTGCTCCCAACTCAAGGCTTCACGGCTACTGGTGAACAGAGGCTGCGCTGCTGCGGCTGCTTCTGGCCTCACGGACTCTGCTGCTCCATGTTCTCGATCAGAGGCTCTTTCTTCATGAACTGCAGGTGTCTGACGGAGCGCCACACGCCCACGTAGCTGTCAGTCACCGAGGCGGCAGAGGCGGCGTTCTCCCTGTGGAGATGCTCCCTCTGCATCTCCAGCAGCTCTTGTTCCGTCATCACCCGCGAGTCCACGGCTGCATCCGCGTCTCCGGGGCCTCCGCTCCACGGCTGCTCGTTGGCCGAGGCCTCCGGGTCCGGACTCCCGGCGCCCGGCGCTCCCTCTGCGCCGCGCGGGTCGGGTACGGTGCCGGGTCCGGTGCCGGGTCCAGTGCCGGCAGCGGGTCCGTCTCCGCCCGGCGCCGGGTTCTGGCGGTACGGCTCCCCAGGCAGCGAGCCGTCCTTCCCCGACTCCTCCAGGTCCTCGTACGAGCTCTTCTTCTTGGTCTCGAAGTATTTGACCACGCAGTAGGTGATGGAGCCCACGGTGTTCACCACCACGCCGCCGATGAAGAGCTGCGTGGGCGCCACGTCGCTGAAGGCCAGCATGCCCACCGTGATGGTGGCGATGCTCTTGACCACGCCCACGAAGCTGGTGGTGACGGCCGAGTTGATGTAGGTGCAGTGCAGCGTGGTGAAGTTCATGGCGCAGCCGATGAAGATGCAGAAGGTGAAGATGACGCTGATGTGGGGGTCCCTCCAGCCGTCGTACGACCACATGTTGACAGCGTCCATGGAGATGACGGAGCAAACCAGCAGCACCTGAAACAGAGACACACAGAGTCACACAGGAGGAGGTGGAGGGGGTGGAGGAGGTGGAGGCGGAGGAGGCGCAGGAGGTGCAGGAGGTGCAGGAGGTGGAGGAGGTGGAGGAGGTGGAGGAGGTGGCGGAGGCAGAGGAGGAGGCGGAGGAGGTGGAGGAGGCAGAAGAGGAGGTGGAGGAGGCAGAGAAGGAGGCGGAGGAGGTGGAGGAGGTGGCGGAGGAGGCGCAGTAGGCGGAGGAGGAGGTGGAGGAGGCAGAGGAGATGGCGGAGGAGGTGGCGGAAGAGGTGGAGGGAATGGAGGAGGTGGAAGGAGTGGAAGAGGCGGAGGCGGAGGAGTAGGAGTAGGAGGAGGCGGAGGAGCCGGGGGGGGTGGAGGGAGCAGAGGAGGCAGAGGAGGCGGAGGAGGTGGAGGTGGCAAAGGAGGAGGTGGAGGAGGCAAAGGAGGAGGTGGAGGAGGAGGCGGAGGAGAAGGTGAAGGGAGCGGAGGAGGCGGAGGAGCCAGGGGGTGGAGGAGGCACAGGAGGCGGAGGAGGCGGAGGAGCCAGGGGGTGGAGGAGGTGGAGGAGGCGGCAGAGGAGGAGGCACGTGCCGCGTCCTCACCGGCGAGGCCATGATGGCGATGGCGTACTGGGCGGTGAGGGGGCCGTACTCGCTGTCCAGGCTGGTCTTCTGGATCAGGACCAGGTAGGACGCGTGGATGATGACCGCCAGCACGCCGGTGACGTAGCCGAAGGGGTCGCCGGTGAGGTCGCCTGCGCCTGGAGGGAGAAGAGAAGAAGAAACGCTTCCAGTCCTCACATCACCACGATCTGGACCCTGAACGCCTCACGCTGCACAACATTTACTGGGTTCCACGTTTGCCAATAGTCAAACTCTCTCAGAGGCAGTTAATCCAATGTTCACGCTAATATTCCCAAAATGTGATTATCAGGCAGATTAATCCCACGGCGACGAATCTGCCTCCCATTAATCTGCACATTTCACAGTGTTTCAACAGCGCTGCTGCTCAGGAGATTCAGGAAATGGAGCGTTTGTGAAAAGCTTCAGGATCAAGTGTAACGCTTCACACAGGAACACAGTCCACTGGTCGCGTGAGTCCTAGGACGTGGTGCGAGCGTTAGTGGTGTGTGTTTACCTGCCAGAGCCGCGCCGCCGGTGGTGATGAGCACGGCGACCACCACGCCCACGGACGGCAGCCCGTTCCTCAGCACGCACACGCCGATGCTGAGCGTGAAGAGCGGCAGGCAGCGCTTGAACACCACGTACATGGGCAGGCTGAGGCCACGCAGGGACCACAGGGTGAGGGTGGACTGCAGCGTGGACAGGATGCACACCGAGGCGAACTCCTGCACAGACACGCACGGGTACGGATGCAGAGACACACACACAGAGATACACACGCACACACACGGGTACAGATGCAGAGACACACACAGAGATACACACGCACACACACGGATACAGACGCAAACACACACACACAGATACACACGCACACACACGGATACAGATGCAGAGACACACACACGGATACAGATGCAAACACACACACAGAGATACACACGCACACACACGGATACAGACGCAAACACACACACACAGATACACACGCACACACACGGATACAGATGCAGAGACACACACACAGACACAGACGTACACACACACACACAGATACACACGCACACACACGGATACAGACGCAAACACACACACACAGATACACACGCACACACACGGGTACGGATGCAGAGACACACACACAGAGATACACACGCACACACACGGGTACAGATGCAGAGACACACACAGAGATACACACGCACACACACGGATACAGACGCAAACACACACACACAGATACACACGCACACACACGGATACAGATGCAGAGACACACACACAGAGATACACACGCACACACGGGTACAGATGCAGAGACACACACACAGAGATACACACGCACACACACGGGTACAGATGCAGAGACACACACACGGATACAGATGCAGAGACACACACACAGATACACACGCACACACACAGGGATACAGATGCAGAGACACACACACAGACACAGACACACACGGATACAGATGCAGAGACACACACACAGACACATAGACACACACACAGACACACACAGATACAGAGATACACACGCACACACACGGATACAGATGCAGAGACACACACACGGATACAGATGCAAACACACACACACAGATACACACGCACACACACGGATACAGACGCAAACACACACACACAGATACACACGCACACACACGGATACAGATGCAGAGACACACACACAGACACAGACGTACACACACACACACAGATACACACGCACACACACGGATACGGATGCAGAGACACACACACAGAGATACACACGCACACACGGGTACAGATGCAGAGACACACACACAGAGATACACACGCACACACGGGTACAGATGCAGAGACACACACACAGAGATACACACGCACACACACGGATACAGATGCAGAGACACACACACAGACACAGACGTACACACACACACACAGATACACACGCACACACACAGGGATACAGATGCAGAGACACACACACAGAGATACACACGCACACACGGGTACAGATGCAGAGACACACACACGGATACAGATGCAGAGACACACACACAGAGATACACACGCACACACACGGATACAGACGCAAACACACACACAGAGATACACACGCACACACACGGGTACAGATGCAGAGACACACACACGGATACAGATGCAAACACACACACACAGATACACACGCACACACACGGATACAGATGCAGAGACACACACACAGACACAGACGTACACACACACACACAGATACACACGCACACACACAGGGATACAGATGCAGAGACACACACACAGACACAGACGTACACACACACACAGAGATACACACGCACACACACGGATACGGATGCAGAGACACACACACAGAGATACACACGCACACACGGGTACAGATGCAGAGACACACACACAGAGATACACATGCACACACACGGGTACAGATGCAGAGACACACACACAGAGATACACACGCACACACGGGTACAGATGCAGAGACACACACACAGAGATACACACGCACACACACGGATACAGATGCAGAGACACACACACAGACACAGACGTACACACACACACACACACAGATACACACGCACACACACAGGGATACAGATGCAGAGACACACACACAGAGATACACACGCACACACGGGTACAGATGCAGAGACACACACACGGATACAGATGCAGAGACACACACACAGAGATACACACGCACACACACGGATACAGACGCAAACACACACACAGAGATACACACG
This sequence comes from Betta splendens, assembly GCF_900634795.4. Lineage (NCBI taxonomy): Eukaryota > Metazoa > Chordata > Actinopteri > Anabantiformes > Osphronemidae > Betta > Betta splendens. The sequence goes on along the minus strand of NC_040901.2, from coordinate 14,156,907 downwards.
CACACACACGGATACAGATGCAGAGACACACACACAGACACAGACGTACACACACACACAGAGATACACACGCACACACACACAGGGATACAGATGCAGAGACACACACACAGACACAGACGCACACGGATACAGATGCAGAGACACACACACAGACACATAGACACACACACAGACACACACAGATACAGAGACACACACGCACACATATACAGATGCAGATCCACACACACAGAGATACACACACACACAGAGATACACACACACACACACGGATACAGATGCAGAGACACACACACAGACACAGACGCACACGGATACAGATGCAGAGACACATACGCACACATATACAGATGCAGATCCACACACACAGAGATACACACACACACACACACACACACACACACACACACACACACACACACACACCAGTAAGCAGGTGAACACCACACCAGTAGAACCAGTAGAACCAGTAGCCGGTGTCGGCTCTGAACCCGGTCTTTAACCCAGGAGGGGGGACGTGTTCCTGCACCGGTTCAGCTGTTGGTTGAAGCTGAAGCGAAGCAGCTGCTCGTTCATTCAATCAACCCGTCACTCAACAGATTTATCTGGCGATAAAAGCCCAACTTTAACCGTTACTGACGCGTGACATGTTGACGTATGAGGCCTGGATCTTCCTGACCTTTGACAGACGCTAATTAAAATGTTATTCCAGCTGATTACGGGAGGAGGTGAAAGCAGGAGCTCCTTGTCTCTCTCTCCTTCACCGCGTCGCGTTGTGTTGAGCGTGGATTTGTAACAGGATTTGGGGAACGAGCGTTTACCTTGGAGAGCTGAACGCTGAACGGGGGGATGTCGACCTTCCCCAGGCGCCGGAGGACCTCCAGCGTGAGCGCCGCGGTGCTGCTGGTCATGAACTGGATCAGCGTCAAGAAGCCGAAGTGATAATTCGTAATGAGGAACTTCAGCAGGATGTTGAGCGACCCGGAGAAAACGCCGTGCGCCACGGCCACGGAGATGCCCAACAAGCGGCTCTTAACCACGTCCATGACGCTCCGCGGGGGGTTCGGAGGGGGTCGGACCGGAGGTGAACTTAGAGCCCAGGAGAGTCCGCTTTCAGCCCGAACGGGGAGCGTTCCCCTCGAAGACGGAGGCACAGGCGCAGCTTTTACGCACAGCCGCGACGCGCTGCCGCTGAACCAAGAGACGGGAGCGAAGACGAGACGTGGAGCTGAAGCCTTCGCCCGGTAGTAAAGTCAAGAGAAGCTGCATCCAGGAGCCTTTGGAACCACGCAGCAGCGATGTCTGGACGAAGGGGAGAAGAAAAGTCCGCGAAACACCCTGGATTCGCTTTTACTGCACTTCGCTCTCCTCAGCTGCGCAAAGTGGAAAGATGGAAAACTCGCTCATCCTGGTTCGCGTGTCCTCAGCCACGACTTTCTCTAACAGATGCGCAAAGAAAAAGAAAAGCGACCTCCTGACGCCGAGCGACGCGCGAAGGAAGAAGAAACGAAGTGAAGCCCCAGGAAATAAAGCTGCAGTAGATACAGTAGAGGCGCAGCACGTCGGAGCACAGCGGGGGGCGGAGGGGCGGAGGGGGCGTCCTCCTGGGGCTGCGAGTGAAATATGACATTTTGCCGCATCGCCTCTTGGCTGTGGACCAGAGAGGGGGAGGGAGGGGGGCGGGTCCGTTCATTCAGCGCCGGGTTTCCCTGTGCGTAAAAAGGTGGACGACAATCTTACGTAAGTGCGGTTGAATGACGTGAGAGGCTCATCGCTGTCAAAACCCAGGTTTTAACAGGAGAGGGAGGAGCCGGGAGAACCCGTCACCACCTTCACCTGGCTTTGCTGAGCAGATGAAACTCACCTGTTCAGGTCAGGAGCTCCGGCGAAACCGCGATGACGTCACTACCGTGGTGCCCTCAGCGTTCAGACGCATCAGAGGAAACACGCGTGACACATTAAAAGCACAAAGCGCAGGTGATTCGCTGCCAGTTTGAAACCGAGCCGAGGTGGATCCAAACCCGACAAACCCGATTCCATTTGTCTGGTGAAGTGAGAGCATTGTTTTCTTTGGGGACCCATGAGCAGCAGGACCGGCGCTGGAGGAGCTGTAGGCTTGCTGTTCTGGAGAACTGGACTGGATCCTGCCTTCTTATCAGAACCTGTGGCATCGGCATCTGCCATAACAGGCGTGGAAATGACTTGAACAATGTTTTAATTGAAATATTCCATCAGAAAATCAGTTTCCGAGGCACGAGGGGGGAGATGGGCCTTATCTGGAGCAGGCCATTAGTTTCCAATTAGCACGCTGAGACAGAGAGGAGCTTTAGAACGGGAGCAGATTAAGACCAGGCCGAGGATTTAAGGCTGGGTGTCGACGAGAGCCCGGAGCGAAGCAGCCTCAGGGCTTTTAATGTGAAAGTCCACATGAAACGGCACAAGACAAAGAGCGAAATTATTTCCATGCACTGACAAAGCGTTTAGTCATCGTCCTTATATGATGCCATAAAACATGGGAGCAGACTGGATCTGATTTATTATATTGGAAGCAAAAACAACAAAATGTTAATTATTTACAATCAGTAAAGTGTCTGAACATCTGGTCACAGAATGTTTGTTACTGAGGGAGAGACGTTCGTTGCAGCCTTTATTGTAAAGGTTTCATTTCTTACAACAATGAACTGCATCGTTTTGTCTCGTTTAAGCAGATTCAAATGTAAAACATCAAAATAAACGACTAAACATTCTGCAAAGCTACTGCAGATGCTTTTAAATCTGTAGGAACAGAAACAAAGATGAGGAGGAAAGGTTGGCAGGAAGAAAGGAGGAAGAGGATGAAGCGAGAGAAGGAGGAAGAAGCAGAAGCAGAAGTAGGAGGAGGAGGAGAAAGAGGAGGAAGCAGGAGGAGGATGAGGAGGACGAAGAAGTGAGGAGGAGGATGGAGAGGAGGAAGAGGATGAAGCGAGAGAAGGAGGAAGAAGCAGAAGTAGGAGGATGAGGAGAAAGAGGAGGAAGCAGGAGGAGGATGAGGAGGACGAAGAAGTGAGGAGGAGGATGAAGAGGAGGAAGAGGATGAAGCGAGAGAAGGAGGAAGAAGCAGAAGCAGGAGGAGGAGGAGAAAGAGGAGGAAGCAGGAGGAGGATGAGGAGGACGAAGAAGTGAGGAGGAGGATGAAGAGGAGGAAGAGGATGAAGCGAGAGAAGGAGGAAGAAGCAGAAGCAGGAGGAGGAGGAGAAAGAGGAGGAAGCAGGAGGAGGATGAGGAGGACGAAGAAGTGAGGAGGAGGATGAAGAGGAGGAAGAGGATGAAGCGAGAAAAGGAGGAAGAAGCAGGAGGAGGAGGAGAAAGAGGAGGAAGCAGGAGGAGGAGGATGAGGAGGACAAAGAAGTGAGGAGGAGGATGAAGAGGAGGAAGAGGATGAAGCGAGAGAAGGAGGAAGAAGCAGAAGTAGGAGGAGGAGGAGAAAGAGGAGGAAGCAGGAGGAGGAGGAGGAGGAGAAAGAGGAGGAAGCAGGAGGATGAGGAGGACGAAGAAGTGAGGAGGAGGCTGAAGAAGCGGTGCAGAGAATCTGTGTTCACGTTTCTCTCTCTCAGAATCCTTGCAGGGAGCTGTGATCGGCTGCAGAGTGGAGTGTGGACAGAACCAGAACCAGCTGAGCTGGTTCTTCAGGTGGCGAATGGTGAAATATGAAGATCATGTGTGTGTGTTTGTGTGTGTGTGTGTGTGTGTGTGTGTGTGTGTGTGTGTGTGTGTGTGTGTGTGTGTGTGTGTAGGTTCCACAGCCGGGTGCCGTGTGTGTGTGTGTGTGTGTGTGTGTGTGTGTGTGTGTGTGTGTGTGTGTAGGTTCCACAGCCGGGTGCCGTGTGTGTGTGTGTATGTGTGTGGGGAGGTTCCACAGCCTGGTGCCGTGTGTGTGTGTGTGTGTGTGTGTGTGTAGGTTCCACAGCCGGGTGCCGTGTGTGTGTGTGTGTGTGTGTGTGTGTGTGTGTGTAGGTTCTACAGCCCGGTGCCGTGTGGTCCTGCAGACAAACAGCCTGGGGTGTAGATCTTCACCGTCTCATCCCAGGAGCAGTCGACCACCTGCAGACAACACAAACAACGTGGTGAGAAGGCGGTTCTGGAACAGACCTGAACACAGTGGATGGTTCTGATCCAGTAAATGTTCCCTCCACCCAGCAGATGAAGCTCTTTATCAGTCAGTGTGCTCAGCATTCAGTGGAACAAACATAAAGCCTGTGTTTCAACCTTCGTGCTTCCACGTTTAGTTTCAGTTTATCTTTAGTAGGGAACAATTATCGCCTCAGTTCTGGAGCAGGAAGACAGTGAAGCGGGTCGGAACTTCCTCCCAGCTCTGAACTCAGAGGAACGCCCACTCAACGACCCTGCCCGCCCACAGCTGGCGGCGGTCCGATGGAACCGGGGCCGTGAAACCCGGCTGGTGGGTTCAGGAACCAGGGCGTGACTAAGCAAAGCAGCGGTACCGTGAGTCAGACCAGAGACCAGAGAGACATGGCTTTAATTAACTGGAACAGACAGAGGAAGCCAAGACTGCAGCACAAAGACGAGAGGACGAGCGAAGAGCGATGGAGAGAGAGAGCGGTGGAAGATGAGGCTCAAAGTTTGGAACACGGTGAATGTCTCCTTTAAAGATAAACATGAAGCAGCAGCGCAAATTACACTAATGAGCTGCTGGCAGGATTACAGTACAGGGTACGACCGCAGTACTGGACCGGGACCGCTACAGCGGTACAGGGTACGACCGCAGTACTGGACCGGGACCGCTACAGCGGTACAGGGTACGACTGCAGTACTGGACCGGACCGCTACAGCGGTACAGGGTACGACTGCAGTACTGGACCGGGACCGCTACAGCGGTACAGGGTACGACTGCAGTACTGGACCGGACCGCTACAGGGTACGACTGCAGTACTGGACCGGGACCGCTACAGCGGTACAGGGTACGACTGCAGTACTGGACCGGAACGACCAGGTACTACTGCTCTAGTCTAAACCCATAACTCATAAGCAGTCGTAGTAGACATTTCTGTTTCGGGTCGGTGGTTCTGAAGGTTTGGAAGCAGCTTCAGCGAAGCCACAGATGATTCTTTGTCACAGTGATAGGCTATAATCTGACTCGTCCTGAGCTCGGTGCTCCTCTAACCTACGCACATCTGTGGCCTCACACTGGAAGCAGCTGGGATTCACGCAGAAGATGTGTTCAGGCTGTCAAACTAACAATGCAGCTCATCTCTGCCGCCTCCCACGCACGCAGGCAGATGCACACGCAGGCACGCACGCAGGCAGACGCACACGCAGGCACGCAGGCACGCACGCAGGCACGCACGCAGGCAGACGCACACACAGGCACGCAGGCACGCACGCAGGCACGCACGCAGGCAGACGCACACACAGGCACACACGCAGGCACGCAGGCAGGCAGACGCACACACAGGCACACACGCAGGCACGCAGGCAGACGCACACGCAGGCACGCACGCAGGCAGACGCACACGCAGGCAGACGCACACGCAGGCAGACGCACACGCAGGCACGCACGCAGGCAGACGCACACGCAGGCACGCACGCAGGCAGGCACGCAGGCAGACGCACACGCAGGCACACACGCAGGCACGCAGGCAGACGCACACGCAGGCACGCACGCAGGCACGCACGCAGGCAGACGCACACACAGGCACGCACGCAGGCACGCACGCAGGCACGCACGCAGGCACGCACATGCAGGCAGACGCACACGCATGCAGACGCTTGCGCAGGCAGACGCACATGCAGGCAGATGCACACGCAGGCACACAGGCAGACGCACACGCAGGCAGACGCACACGCAGGCAGACGCACACGCAGGCAGACGCACACGCAGGCAGACGCACACACAGGCAGACGCAGACACAGGCAGACGCAGACGCAGACACGCAGGCAGACGCACACGCAGGCAAGTGGTCCAACCGGTTCAGCCCGGCATGCGATGACCCAGGGAAGCGTTACCTGGTTGGGGATGTGCAGGTTGAAGTCCAACCCACAGACGAACTCAGAGTGATGCTCCACCGTGTCCAGAAGAGGCTGGTTCCTGCTGAAATCCCAAAACCTACAGGAAACACGGCACAGTGAAAACGCCAGAAGAAGAACCAGAACCGTTTCCAACCGCTGGTCTCAGGTTTCACTTCCTGATGAGTCTTCGTCAAACCCAGTGAACGATTCTTTGCCAGGGAAAGTAAACGTAAAGATGAATGTAAAGACAGAGGTCAGAATGTGAAACGCAGAGCAGACAGCAATTTAGAGGATGAGATTATGAAACATAAAGAGAAAAGAGAAGCCACAGAACCAGCGCCAGCAGCCTCCAGAGCCCGGCAGCAGCCACCAATCAGACTAATTGAACGGCTGCTCCACAGGCCTGACGCAGCAAACGCTGCCACACACTCATCCACTTTGCAAATGTGATTAAATCATTTGGAGCGGGCCGCTGCCGCTCCCACCGGGCTCCATTAGGCCTGTATTAATACTGCAGCCGTCTGGGGAGACGGCCTGTTGGACTAAATCACTGCTCGCTGGCTTCCGGCGGCTGCAGACGTCGGTTCAGGTGAAGTCAGACCACGTGTGGCTCGGCCACTTTAACACTTATCCCAACGGGGCAGGTCGGCCTGTTCCTGGGAAATGACTGGCATTAGACACGCGTCCTGGTCCAGGACCCACGTCTGCACTGAATGGGCCAGGACCGATGAGCTGCCTGAGCCCAACACATCCATCAACCAGAACCATTCAGCGACGCCCAGCCGTGATTTACCGCCAGCTTTTAGACGTCAACTCAACTACAGACTGTAAATCACAACCCCCGGTCTCATGGGCCCACTTATGAGAATCGACTCCACCGACAGAACCACCGCTGCTCAGCACGCGACCCGAACCCAGGGCGTTCGACCGGCTCACATGACGCCACGGTGACCAGACCGGTCCTCCCACAAACACCGGGTCTTTGTGCACGAGGCCTTTGTCTGCAGTTTCCATGGGAGGTAATTATTTAGCTTCTATTGTGTGGATTCGCTGGAGCCAACCGTCCACCTGCCGGCTTTGTCTGCGCCTCGCTGAACAAAAGTCATTACGCGGCAGCGGAAGAGAAAGAGCGACAACAAGCCTGGAAAAAAAGCGGAACATATGAGAGTAAAGTGAGAAGACACAAATGACGCGACGTCACAAAGCTTTAATCTACAGAGGAAATGAATGTTAGGACGAGAGAACACCTTATCTAAAGTCAACAGCAGGCGTCAACGCTGGAAACAGGCTGCACACGACAACCATGGGTCATCCTGCTTCAGGACCGGTTGGACCCAGACCTGTCACCGACCAGAACCTCAGAACGAGCAGCTATGGCCAGGAGGTGAACAAGCAGATACACACCACGGTGGAGACGGGCTGGTACCAGAGGTGGGTTCGGTCCACGAGGACGCACCCAACCACAGGTGGTGGAGACGGGCTGGTACCAGAGGTGGGTTCGGTCCACGAGGACGCACCCAACCACAGCTGGTGGAGACGGGCTGGTACCAGAGGTGGGTTCGGTCCACGAGGACGCACCCAACCACAGCTGGTGGAGACGGGCTGGTACCAGAGGTGGGTTCGGTCCACGAGGACGCACCCAACCACAGCTGGTGGAGACGGGCTGGTACCAGAGGTGGGTTCGGTCCACGAGGACGCACCCAACCACAGCTGGTGGAGACGGGCTGGTACCAGAGGTCGGTTCGGTCCAAGAGAACGCACCCAACCACAGGTGGTGGAGACGGGCTGGTACCAGAGGTCGGTTCGGTCCACGAGGACGCACCCAACCACAGACAACCCCTAATTACTAAGAGTCACATTTACATAAGTCTGCGTTTGTCTGGGCCCAGGTTGGGTTCTAGGCGACTCGGTACCGAGCGCAGAGCGGATCAATAAAGCAGCGGATCTGGCAGAGAGTCAAATCTCATCACGTCCGTCTTTCTCTGTCTGTCTCCATCACTTCACGGCTTCTCACCAATCATCCTATTGATGCCATTTAGAGGACGACACTGAACCAAAGTGGTCTCTGTGTTCTGACCCGGTTCAGTCGTGACCAGCAGTTCCATCTGAGCAGCGGTTCATCCATCATCCAAACCTGGATCGTGGCTCGTGTGCAGCTCCACAGAACAAACTATCAGCGAGATAAGAGCAAATCTTTCCAGCAGCATATCCTCACAGGAAGCAGCGACGCGTGAAATTACAGGTTGTATTAAGAGCTGAGGCTCATCAGCCTTTGTTATGACTCCATTCATCTGCTCTGGGCTCCAACCGAAGGAGACGGCGGCGCTGATCCGCTTCGGCCCGCTCCGCCTCCGAGGCTTCAGCTTCAGACACTGAACGACTGGTTCCCCGGGTCGTTAATGCACCACAGCGTGATGTGAAACAGCAGCGCCGCTCTCACCTGACGCTGAAGTCGTAGGAGCAGGAGGCCAACAGCGTCTTACTGAAGGGAGAGAACTGAGGAAACAGAACCAGAACCAGAACCAGGTCAGGACAACAGGTACACGCACTGGATGCACAAGTTACAACGTCTGTGTGATGGATGAGAGCTGCCCAGATGTTCCACAGCTGGAGCAGGTCTATTCAGACTTCAGTTTAATGGAAAGAAGCCGTCCTCCTCCGTGCTCCCACTTTTCCATGAGGCTCATGCACCTCCCTCCCTTCCCTCCTCCTCTCTCCTCCTAAATCCACATCCTCCTCCTCCTCACTGCATCCTGCATCCTCTTCCCTCCTCCTCCTCCCTCCATCCTTCCCCTTCTCCTCCATCCTCTCTCCTCCTCACTCCATCCTCCATCCTCCTCCAGCTGCTGACCTCGGTAAAAGCATCAGCGCCTTTTCCTCCTCCACACACTCTGATCCTTTCACTCTGCTGTTATCTGGCTTCCATTCAGCTGTTGGACCCTGATTCAGGGTTTCACCAGCTGAGTAAACACGAATGGAGGCAGCTCATCACCCAGACACAGATTACAACCACAGTGTTTGGAGCCAGCTTCTATGAGACACCGACTTCACAGCCTGGCCATAACGTGGGTTTCAGCTCCTACAGTTCCCATGATGCAGTCTGTTGGACGGGTTCGTTTCCCCGTCATCAGCAGAGCGACGCTCCGATCGGCAGAGGTCTGAGGTTCACGTGTGTGCACGTTCATGACGTCTGCGTGTGAGGTGACGTGAAGCTAATCTGAGTAACTGTGTGTGTGTGGGTCGCACGCGCACACACGCACGCACACTGAAACACAGACACACACAGACGCCCACAGAAACACACAAACAAAAACACACACGCACGCACGCACACACACACACACACACACACACACAGTGGTTCATTAGGTCCATTCAAGTGGGTGTGTTGATGCTGTCAGGTTCTGCACTGCGCCTCTACCACAAATAGACCCGGTGCTTCAAACCTGAGGCCACGGAGCTGACGCGTGCGTGCGTGCGTGCGTGCGTGCGTGCGTGCGTGCACCTTGAGCCGTCGGATGGCGTAGGTGTGGCCTAGCAGTTGATTGACAGGCTGTCGGACGTTCCTCAGGTCCCACACACACGCGCTGCAGTCCACCGAGCCCGTGGCCAGAAGGTTCTGCAAACAGGGAAGCAGACGGGTCGACTCGGGCCGAGGCCGCGCGCGCACGCGGTTCTGTCCTACCTGGTCGTACTTGCACCAATCACAGCTCAGGACCTCGGCCCTGTGGGCGGGGACGGCCAGGCGACACGCGGCGCTCTTCACATCCCACACTCTCAGAGTCCCATCACCTTGAAAACACAGAGGAACCGTGGTATCAGTGGTATCAGCCGTGTTCTGACGGGTCACGTCTGGACCTCCGCACCAAACACGGGACCGCTCACAGTCAGACAGAGGGAGGAGCTGAACCCGAGCCGAGCAAAGGGTTACGCAGCTTCCTCTGACTGGGTTGAGGTCCTGCCAACACACTGCGACAATCACTGAGTAGAACCTTCAGCGCCGGCAGGTTCTGGGTTAGTTCAGACTCTGCACCTCCAGCAACGTCAGAATGAGAGAAACACTCGGCTGAAGTGGATCGATAGAGGAAAACGGGATGCGGTGCAGTGAAAACCCAACTCAGCGAATAAAGGCTGATGAGACGGCAAACGAGCAAACGGAGGCAGTGGTTCCGCTCGGCGCCTCCCGTGGAAGCACACTGAGTGTGACGGTACCGGTACCAGTCCACCGGCGACCGGAACTGCAGCACATCCTCAGCCTCCTCTACACACATTTGCATGATCTTTGTCACGAAATCATGTGGCCGTTTATTCTTCCCACAGGAACAAGCGCAGCATCACATGATTGGAATTATTCTGATTCTGGCCCGGCAGGAAATGCCGGCGCTGCCCCTGAGCCAAGTTTCTGTGCTGCTGCAGACGTGGCAACAAAGAGCTGTTGTACGTATCAGACACCAAGCTGTTGGTGGTTTGGTAACAATCTGGTTAAAGCCCCACAAAGGTCTTTGAAGCCCCGTGCGGTCATAAGAGGATGAAGCCGGGTCAAACGGGCCGGAGGTCCAACAAAACCCATTTTCATCATTGATTAATCACCTGCTGCTATGGTCACGAGCTCGAGGTACTGACCGGAGGAATGTGATTGAAATACACCAGAACAGACTGGGCTCGGTTCAGAGTGTGGACACGAGGAGGCCGTGATCCGGGAGCCAGACTGGGTCCGTCGACAGAACCAAGGGTCCGGATCTGGAGGACCAGAGGACAGAACCGGAGCTGAACCGGAACTGGACGGGCCACAGGACAGAACCAGAGCTGAACTGGAACTGGAGGCCCGGAGGAGAGAACCGGAGCTGAACCAGAACTGGACGGGCCAGAGGACAGAACCGGAGATAAACCGGAGCTGGACAAGCAAGAGGACAGAACCGAAGCCGGAGGACAGAACCAGAGCTGAACTGGAACTGGACGGGCCAGAGGACAGAACCGGAGCCGGAGGACAGAACCGAAGCTGAACTGGAACTGAAGGCCCGGAGGACAGAACCGGAGCTGAGCTGGAAGAAGAGGCCCGGAGGAGAGAACCGGAGCTGAACCAGAACTGGAGGCACGGAGGACAGAACCAGAGCTGAACTGGAACTGGACGGGCCAGAGGACAGAACCGAAGCTGAACTGGAACTGGAGGCCCGGAGGATAGAACAGGAGCCGGAGGCCCGCCCTTCTTTCTTCTTTGAGGGATCTATTAGCGGTTAAATCACAATATTTCTGTGTAAGAAGCAGGATCACGGTTTGGCCCAATTAGCTGCTGCTTTGGACCAGAGACCAAATGAATAAGGGACTAATCAGGATTAGGTTTCCTGAACACCAGCCTCAGAAGGAGGCGGGTCAGGTGAGTGATTGGCTCCTATCGATCCAGTCTGATGGAACCGAGCCCTTCCTTCCCAGGTCAGTCCAAGCGCTTCGTGCAGCAGATCCTCCCCCGCGGGGGAGGCCTTTCTCCCCTGCGGGGGAGGCCTTTCTCCCCTGCGGGGGAGGCCTTTCTCCCAGTCTCACCCTTCAAGCAGCGACTTTTGCATTTAAAAGCATTTCTCTCCTTTCGCTGAGCGTGTGGGCGACTGGAACAAAGAGGGTTGAGGCTGAAGCCAGAAAGCTGCATCCACACACACGTATGTGATTGTTCTCATTGGCTGATGAAGCTGAGATCAGCACCTCTGAGGCTTAGCTTTAATCCCACGACCAATAACGCAGCGCATGCAGCAGCTCAGAGCCTGCATTAAACAGCACACGCACTCCCATTTAACCCAACGACTACATTCACGAAGGTCATGAAGAGCTGGATGATAGTGGAGCGTTGTGTTGTGGAGCCAATAAATGGGAGCGGAGGAGACGCAGCCTTCGTTTCGCCTGCAGCCGCTGCTGAAGCAGCCGCTGCTGAAGCAGCCGCTGCTGAAGCAGCCGCTGCTGAAGCAGCCGCTGCTGAAGCAGCCGCTGCTGAAGCAGCCGGAGGACGGAGCGCGAGAAGAGGCCTCGCGTCGCTTATCTGCGTCTCCGCTGTGCTCACAGTCGCCACCTGAGGGAAAACCTCCACAGGGAGATAAGACAGTAGAGCTCGCAGCTCCTCCACCTCCTCTTCATCATCATCATCATCATCATCATCCGCATAAACAGCTGCCTCGGACCTGACTGCTTCATTTTCCTTATCATAATTATCAACATAAGGAGTGGATGACACCAAAAACACAGCAGCTCACACTGACTCGTATACAGGTCTGAGGAACGGGCCAAACCACACTGACCGGGTGCATCAGCAGGTTCTGCCGGGCTGCACCGGCGCCGGGTCGAACCAGCGCCTGCACCAGCGCCGGGCCGGGCCAGTGCCATGCGGCACCAGGGCCAGCACCGGGCGCCCCAGGGCTGGCCCAAAAGAACGGGACGGTATGGCCCGATCCCTACCAGCAAGGAATTCTCCCCCTTGCCCATCCACTATCTCCTCCGAGGCGAAAAGAAGGGACTCCCCCTTGCTTCCACACGCTTAACGCTCCCTCCCCCATGCACCCGTTTCTCATCCCAACTCCTCCAGCGCACTCCTAAACCCCCCTCCCTACTCACTTACGTAGGGGAAAGCACACCGCGACCGATCTCTCCCCCTACACCGGCCTTCTCCTCCCACGGGAACAAGAAAGATTCCCCCCCACCCCCTAACCCTCGCTCTCCATAACAAGCCCTTTAAGGGAAACAGAGAAAGGGACCCCTTCCCTCTCAAGGAAAGAGAAGGATCGGTACAAGCGCAGGCGGTAACAGCGCCAGCGTACAGCGCCGGGGTACCAGCGCCGGCCCTCCCCAGCGTGGCTCATCATCATCTGCCGCCCATCACCAGCGCCGACTCTGCTGTAGAGCTGCCTGGTTGCTGTTGGAGGCAGAGACGGGTTATCGTGTCCTGAAGTTGCCCTGAGGTCACAGAGTCACAGTTTCTGAGAGCGTGCCGCACCGAACCGGTCCCTGATGGACGCTGTGGGACATTTAACCTGACACAAACCTGATGAATGATTTAGTGCGTGTAGCACCAGAAGCCCTGCCTCTGCTGAGAGCAACTGGCAGCTGTAGCTCTGGGCCAGGCCCCCAGTCCAGGCCCCCAGTCCAGGCCCCCAGTCCAGGCCCCCAGTCCAGGCTCCCAGTCCAGGCTCCCAGTCCAGGCCCCCAGTCCAGGCCCCCAGTCCAGGCTCCCAGTCCAGGCCCCCAGTCCAGGCTCCCAGTCCAGGCTCCCAGTCCAGGCCCCCAGTCCAGGCCAGACACCAGGTCACAAGCATTAGCAGAATTTCATTTCATGCTTTTGAGCCCAGACGCCACAAACACAGTTCGACCCCTGATCACTGAGTCCACATGACGCTGGGTGAACTCAGACATTTCTGAGGTTCTCTTCACTGTGAAAACAAGGATTCTACATGTGGATTTGTGTTCTTTGTCTTTGCTGTGGGCCAGGTTCAGCTGTTTAACTTTGCTTATGAGCAGATATGAAAATTACATCAAAAAAGCCCGAGAGCAGCAGCAGCGCTTCCTGGTTCTAACATCAGAGCAGAGACTCTCACAAACTAATTAAGCCGAGTCATTGACGTGTGCTCAAACTGTTGCTGCAGATCTGACTCCAGCTGGTCTCAGTGCGATCAGAGAGATGATGAACGCTCATCCATCACCGCACAGCTCCGCCCGGTGATCAGGGCAGCATATGCCCGAACGGATAAGATGATCCCAGCTCTCCCTCCAAGCACCCGCTGATTGACTTCACACACTCAAACAATGAGCTGTATCGGAACCAGCAGCGGCTCCACAGCAGCTTGTTCATTTGCTCTAGTTCTGCTGCTTTTACTTGAAACCCTTTGAACACGCTGCACAGACCAACAGAGACTCCACCTGTAGTAGGAAGAACCTTGTACAGACGCTTGTACACAGCTACAGCGCCCCCTTGTGGTGACAGCACCAACCTGAGCGCAATTTAGATTTTGCTTAGATTTTACATCATGTCATCCGTCCCTCTGTGCTTGGTCCTCCTTAAATGTCTTAATTACAATGAGTGGTAGCAAATAAAGGAATAGAAATTGAATTTACACACCAAATTGTCCACACAATTCATTTGTGTTCCTTTTGGTGTTTCCATCACTCACTGAGCACCCAGAAACTCACCTGAAGCTGAAGCAAAGCATCCTGGGATGTGAGGGGACCAAACGGTGCTGTAGATGACGCCTTCATGACCCCTGAGTGTGGTGAGCGAGGAGCTGAGTGAGGGGTCCCACTGCACAGAGCAAGGAATCACACACACACTGATGAGCGGAAAGAAATGATGCAGGAATGAAAGACAACGCTGTGTTGAAGTCTCACCACTTTAGCCGTGTGATCCCACGACCCGGAGACGATGAGGTTCTCTCCTCGGGTTTGACTCCAGTCGACAGAATAAACCTTTAACACACATACACACACACAGACACAAACAGACACATACACACAGAGACACACACACGCAGACACACACACACACACACACACACACACACACACACAGACCCGCAGACACACGCAGATACACACGCAGACACACACAGACCCACAGACACACACGCAGACACACACACACACACGCAGACACACAGACCCCCACACACACAGACCCACAGACACACGCACACATACACACACGGACAGAGACCCACACACACACACGCAGAAACACACACACACGCAGAAACACACACACACGCACACACAGACAGAGACCCACAGATACACATGCAGACACAAGCAGACACACACAGGCCCACAGACAGACAGACACACACACACACACACACACACACACACACACACACACACACACACACACACACACACAGGTCATGTGGCTTCCCCACTAGGATGGATAGTCTCCCTGCAGGTCAGCGGGCGCTCCCACCTCCTGCCTGTGCTCCCTGGCCTCCCGCAGCGGAGCGCTGTGATTGGCTGTGTCCCACAGCTGCAGGCTGCCGTCTCCGCCTCCAGCCACCAACACGTGTTCGTTGGCTTCGCTCCATGCCACGTCAAAAAGTCCATCTCCCCACTGCCAGCTGACACACAACCACACGATTACACACTCAACACTGCGAACCCAGCAAATAACTGCCTTCAGTAAGACTCGATCGCCTCCAGATGTTTTGACACTGAAGCCATGTCCATCCTATGTCTCAGACGGCTTCTCTAACATAACTGCATAAACCAGTTCAGTTAAATGAACAGTAAATACCTTGTTACTAAACATATCCCTGTTTCGGTCTGATCCAGGACCAGCAGCGTGCCGCAGCCTACGGGACGAGAACAGAGCACGTTACTCCTCTCCAAACATCAGCCACGCGCTCTTCACCGCTGCAGTCACCTGCTATCCCATAATACTGCGCCGCGGCGCAGGCCACTCTGCTGGGGACGAATGGAGACACTTCGACAGCGTAGCCGTGACGGGCCGGGCTGCGAAACACCTTGGTCATCATCAGGTGGACGGATCCAGAACCGGAACGATTAACAGACTCTAATGCTTCAGCTTCATCGTTGCTGTTACATGTTTGTATCTGCTGCAAATGAATTTCATTATTACTGTCTCCTACTGGAGCCCGGACACCAATCACCGCGGAAACCAGCGGAACGCAGGCACGCGCCCGGTGCCACTGTCTCTTCCCCGGCTTCACAGCTACTTCCGCGTATTGATCAGCTGACGCACTCACCCGGATGGAGCCCGCGTGTTTGTGATTCTCGCGATGCATCGGTAGAGGGCAGTGTTTGGACAGGTAGAGGAACAATATATATATATATATATATATATACACGTTATATATATAACACGTATATATATATATATATGTACCTGCACATACAGTGGGGGGAGGGAGGGTTACTTAGCCATTGATTTGATGAATGATTTTCATCATAGATTCATTTCAACTGTGAGAAAAAAATCCAGGAAATCACATTGTAGGATTTTATATATATATATATATATATATATATATATATATATATATATATATATACACACTCTATTCTCACCCTCCGCGGGTGGTCTCATCCACTTTCCAAGCTCGGGTCCTCTACCAGAGGCCAGGGAGCTTGAGGGTTCTGCGCAGTATCCTTGCTGTTCCTAGGACTGCACTTTTCTGGACTGAGATTTCGGATGTTTTTCCAGGGATCTGTCGTAGCCACTCCTCCAGTTTGGGGGTCACAGCCCCTAGTGCTCCGATCACCACAGGCACCACTGTGGCCTTCACCTTCCAAGCCTTCTCCAGTTCTTCTCTGAGCCCTTGGTATTTCTCTAGTTTCTCATGTTCCTTTTTCCTGATGTTGCCATCGCTTGGTATTGCCACATCCACCACTACGGCTTTCCTCTGCTCTTTGTCCACCACCACAATGTCTGGTTGGTTCGCCATTACCATTCTGTCTGTCTGTATCTGGAAGTCCCACAGGATCTTGGCTCGCTCGTTCTCTACCACCTTGGGAGGTGTTTCCCACTTTGACCTTGGGGTTTCCAGTCCATACTCCGCGCAGATGTTCCTGTATACTATGCCAGCCACTTGGTTATGGCGTTCCATGTATGCTTTGCCTGCCAGCATCTTACACCCTGCAGTTATGTGCTGGACCGTCTCTGGGGCCTCTTTGCGCAGTCTACACCTTGGGTCTTGTCTGGTGTGGTAGATCTGAGCCTCTATGGCTCTGGTGCTCAGGGCCTGCTCCTGTGCAGCCAGGATGAGTGCCTCTGTGCTGTCCTTCAGCCCAGCCCTTTCAAGCCATTGGTAGGATTTGTTGAGATCAGCCACTTCAGTTATGTTCCGGTGGTACATCCCGTGCAAGGGCTTGTCCTCCCATGATGGTCCCTCTTCCAGCATCTCATCCTCTGTTCTCCACTGCCTGAGACATTCACTCAGCACGTCATCTGTTGGGGCCTTATCCTTGATGTACTTATGGATCTTGGATGTTTCATCCTGGATAGTGGCTCTCACGCTCACTAGTCCTCGGCCTCCTTCCTTGCGGCTAGCGTACAGTCTCAGGGTGCTGGATTTGGGGTGGAACCCTCCATGCATGGTGAGGAGCTTTCGTGTCTTAACATCTGTGGTCTGTATCTCTTCCTTTGGCCACCTTATTATTCCCGCAGGGTATCTGATCACTGGCAGAGCGTAGCTGTTTATTGCCCGGGATTTGTTCTTGCCATTGAGCTGGCTTCTTAGGACTTGCCTTACTCGTTGGAGGTATTTGGCTGTTGCCGCATTCCTTGTTGCCTGTTCAAGGTTGCCGTTTGCCTGTGGTATTCCAAGGTACTTGTAATTGTCCTCAATGTCTGCTATTCTTCCTTCTGGGAGTGAGACCCCTTCTGTGTGGATTACCTTGCCTCTCTTTGTCACCATCCTCCCACATTTCTTGAGTCCGAATGACATCCCGATGTCCGAGCTGTAGATCCTGGTGGTGTGGATCAGCGAGTCGATGTCTCGCTCACTCTTGGCATACAGCTTGATGTCATCCATGTAGAGGAGGTGACTTATGGTGGCCCCGTTCCGGAGTCGGTATCCATAGCCAGTCTTGTTTATTATTTGGCTGAGGGGGTTCAGACCTATGCAGAACAGCAGTGGGGACAGTGCATCTCCTTGGTATATGCCACATTTGATGGATACTTGGGCAAGTGGCTTCCCATTGGCTTCAAGGGTGGTTCTCCACAACCTCATTGAGTTTGCAATGAAGGCCCTTAGAGTTCTGTTGATGTTGTACAGCTCCAAGCATTCAGTGATCCATGTGTGTGGCATTGAGTCATAGGCTTTCTTGTAGTCGATCCAGGCTGAGCACAGGTTGGTGTGTCGCATTCTGCAGTCTTGGGCGACTGTTCTGTCTACCAGGAGTTGGTGTTTGGCTCCTCTGGTATCCTTACCAATGCCCTTCTGTGCTTCGCTCATGTATTGACTCATGTGCCCACTTATCTTAGCTGCGATGATGCCTGACATGAGCTTCCATGTTGTGGAGAGACAGGTTATTGGCCGGTAGTTGGATGGGACTGTGCCCTTTGAGGGATCCTTCATTATCAGGATCGTTCGCCCTTCGGTTAGCCATTCAGGGTGAGTCCCATCCCTTAGCAGCTGGTTCATTTGTGCTGCCAGGCGCTCATGGATTGCAGTGAGCTTCTTTAGCCAGTAGGCGTGGATCATGTCAGGGCCAGGTGCTGTCCAGTTTTTCATACCTGAGACTCTATGTTGGATGTCTGCCACTGTGATAGTCACTGGATTCTGTTCAGGGAGGTTGCTGTGGTCTTCCCTCAGATCCACCAGCCACTGTGCATCACTGTTGTGTGATGCCTCCCTTTCCCATATACCCTTCCAGTACTGTTCAGTTTCCAGCCTTGGTGGGTCTGCTCTGTTGTTATTACCCTGCCATTGAGAGTACACTTTCGCAGGTTGTGTTGCGAACAGCCGGTTTATTCGTCTGGCTTCGTTATCTCTGGTGTATCTCTTTAGGCGGCTGGCCAAGGCTTGTAGCCTTTGCTTGGCAGTTTCGAGTGCTTCAGGTATGGGCATCTGACTGTACCTCTTGGGCATCGGTCTTTTCATTGCACCTCTCTGGGCCTCTGTCATTTGGCTCACTTCCCTCCGAGCTGCCTTGATTTTTGCCTCCAACCTTCGTTTCCATGGTGGGTATTGTTTCTCATGGCTCCCATGGTTGCTCTTATAGCCAAGCACCTCTAGGATCACTGATGCTGAAGCGTATATCAGCTCATTGGTTTCTGTGATTGTTGTGGTAGGGATCGCTCTCAATGCTGCATTCACATCTTCCATGAGACTTTCTGATGGTACTTCACTTAGCCGTTGTAGTGGGGTTCGGGGTTGCCTGTTCAGTCTCGCCATGATCTTATCTTTCAGGTCAGTTGCTGCCTCGCTCAGCGTATCTGTGCTTACTGGGGCTTCGTACCCAATTTCCGGTTGGGGAGATGGTGAAATCTCCCCTCTGACCTGGCGTCCTGGCTCCCCCTTGCCGTAGCATTTGTGTTGTATCTCGTCAATCTCAAGTTGTGATAGCAGTTGCCGTTTGTGGATGTTGGAACACTGAGCTACTAGTTGCTTCGCCGTCAGCCTTGAATGTGGGTTTCTCCGTGTATGTATGTATATATATATATATATATATATATATATATATATATATATATATATATATATATATATATATATATATATTATTCCTCTACCTGTCCAAACACTGCCCTCTACCGATTTAGACATTTTGAATAATAATAATTCATTTATATTAAAGCTTCACATTTTATTAGAAACACCATCAAAACACTGTGAAGGTAAAGTTCAGCTACAGTTTTATAAAAAGGAGAAAATGTACTTCTACTCTGTATATTTATCCACATATTACGGAAGTTAAATAAGTTCCATACATTATTTAGAAAAGTGTTAAATAGAAAATAGTTTGGAAATCACTAAAAGTGCGTTGCACCAAACTCGGCCTCATGTAGAAGCTGCTGTATCTTGGTTCTGACCCACGACTGCTTTTCTGTACAAAGTCTTCTCATGGCAGGAGCCAAGCTGAGCAGAAACAGAGTCACATCGTCTCTGAGGTCCACACCTCGGTCCCGGTGGACCTCCCTGGCCTCCATCCTCCTCAGGTAGTCCTCCAGCACACTGTCGCCATTCTCCGTCCTGGCCTGGGTCAGCCTGGGTGACGTGATGCTGCAGTCCTCGTACTCCTCGTCTGTCAGATCCACAGTCTCCCTCACCTCTGTTTTCAGGCGGTTCAGCCTGGAGGCGGCGCCGGCCGGTGGAGGGCTACAGCGGCTTTGACGGTGCTGGAAGGGCTGCAGATCCGGCTGCAGGACGGCCGGAGGTGTCTGCTGATCCGAGGGCTGTGAGGAAGAGTGTGAAGATGCTAAGGATGTTTGTGTTTGTGCAGAGTCGACTGTAGCAGCTGTGTCTGAAGTCACCTCAATCTTTGCTGCTTTCAGTCTGACGGCGTCGCCACTTGAAGAAGACGGTCGCTTCCTTTGCACAAACTCCAAGGACGATGAAGATGATGTAGGCGTAGCATCTGCTACTGCGATGTCTGCAAGGAACAGAGAAAGTGTTGTAACTGCTTTCAGGACATTCTCTTAAAAGGGCAAAATATTAAATCACAACAATAATAATACCTTATTTATGACTTAATTATCCTGTGAGTATAACTCAGTGGTTTATTCTACATTAATCTGTATTTGCAACAGTCTCCTTCTTAAGTAATCCTAATTAATAAAAGTTAAATGTCTACGAACCGTAGCTCTCGTCATCATCGCTCCGGGTTCCGGTGGTCGTGCTGCAGCCCATCATTTCAGACACTTGCAGGAGTGAGGGCTGTGGGTCCAGAGCCCAGCCATTGGTGCCGGCAGCTCTAGCATCTATGAACGGGTTTAAAAAGGATAAAATGGATGAATACCTCCATGGTCTGTAGTTGAGGAGCCCGATGCCGCTCTCTCGTCTCTCTTTTTCTCGCTGCCTCTCCCTCCTGTGTTGGTCTCTCAGTGTTTTCCACTTCCTCCTGCACTCAGACTCTGATCAGGGGACAAACAGAACAAGCTAACGCAAACAAGAACAGTGATTTGTATTCAAAGTAAACATGTAATCTGATTTTCTAGTAATGTACGTAACTAGTATCACCACTGCTGTCTAACTGATCTTTCATTGCATTTATGGAATTTATTTCAACTTTATATTTGTTAAAAGCTTGTAAAGATAATCTGTGCTAGGAACTAATGTTCCGCCACTGTGCGCCGGGAGGAGTCGGAACGTATTGAGACACGGACTAATTTTGTTTTGATCTTAACATCAAAGGATTTGTTGAAAATAAAATAATAAAGAAGTTCGAATAAAGGCCGCCTCGCGCCGACATTAAAGCCGCTTCAGTTCGGTAGAGGCGGTACCAGAACGGTTTCCACCGTGATTTCGTCCGTGTTTTGGTGGAAGACTCACCGGGGAACCCGACGATCTGCGCCACTTGTCTCCAGGAGTCGCTCCTCGTGTTCAGGTCTCTGTAGGTCGGGGAGCTGCTGTCGTACAGGCTGGGGAAGCCGGATACGGCCACGATCAGGCTATACTCCATGGTCCTGAAGAACCCCGAACCTGAACCCGCAGGCTCAGCGGAGCGGAACCGAAAAAAAGTTTCCGTTTCCGGTGTGGATCCAAACAAAAGCTATTAGTTCGAAGCGGTGTTGTTGTTGTTCTAGACATCAGTCCAAAATACAAAACAATAAATCTTAAACTTCAAGTGTTTTATTGAGCAAACTCAGCAATAGGAATAATTCTCTAAAATGTACTCTATTACTAGTAAAGGTGTCCTTTTATGTACTAATCGAGACTTAATGCATTATTTTAAATGTTCATGTTTTGTTCATGCATTAATTAATGCACAAACGAGCAGTGAAACAAGTTTTCCAGTCTTTGATAATTATCTTTGCCAAATTGTAAAAAAAGCTCTGCATGTGATCTTACATAGTCAAGTAAACAAGTAAAATACACTGAAAGTTCCCAAAGTAACGGAACAAACGCTTGACATGAAGCTGATCTGTCTGAGGAACAGACTCAAATCATTGGCACAGGTTCTCTTACTTTGGTCACACACAAGACGTCTGATTCAGAGGTTTCCCATATTTCTGGTATCTGGATGCCTCTAGGTGGTGGCATTGCTTCAGAATGTGCTGAACTCTGAGTTAAGTTACAATCCAACCAGCACTGAGGCTGTGAGGGACCAGAGACAGCATGAGGCCCTGGACGACTTTGAGCCACTAGTGGGAGAGACGAGGGCTTCAATGGCAGCCAACAGCTCAGGGAAAATCCCTCTCAGTTTCCCAGACTGCTTACAACCCAAATAAATAAAGCAGCAGGGGTCAAAGGTCAACATAGTCTAAAAATAGACAGACAAGGGAACTGGGCAACAGCAGGAAATCCTAAAAACGCACACAGAGAAGACAAACCTGCAGCTCTGCACAGACACAGACACAGACTGAGTGAGCAGCTTTGGTTTTAGTAGGCTGTAAATGACGGAGATGAAGGAATCTGCACAACATTTACCACAACATAGCAACAGGTGGCACAAACTAACGCAGGGGGCACCAAACACACACGGATGCTCTTACAGTGAAGGAAGAAGGAACGTCTGGCATTCAGGGAACACTGGGAACGTGGCAGGTGACGTTTGCAGACCAGCTCACGAGTCTCTGCCGTTACACGCTCTGAGTCCATAAACACACCATGCCAACACACACACACACGCACGCACGCACGCACGCACGCACGCACGCACGCACACACACACACACACACCTCCTCAGCTCTGATTGATCACCACTACGTTCGCTCTCTTCCTCCTTTTCTCCTACTTCCCCCCTCCTCTTCCTTGTCTCATTGTTCTGGGGGATTAACTTTGTTTTCCTCCAGCTTTTATTTATCCAGGGTGAATTCATGCTGCTTCAAACATGCACAGACTCCTGAAGCCAGTTAAAACCACAACAACTTCCAGCCTGGTTCTGCTGGAGGTTTCTTCCTCATTAGAGAGAGAGTTTTTCCTCTCCACTGTTGCTGTCAAATTAAATGCTTGCTGTTTGTGGGATCTGTTGGGTTTAGTTGTGTGAGGTCTTAAACCTTACTTTGTAAAGTGACTTGAGATAACTTTGTTGTGATTTGGTGCTATATAAATAAAACTGAATAGAATTGAAAAATTGAACATGAACACTAGTCACACTAAACAGTGACATAAACCATCAACAGGAATCGTCCCATTAGTGTGAGCCATGGCGACTGGTTAAACTGGGCTGATTCCAGTAAGTGTTCAACTGTGTTTATAATGGACGTGTGGAAACATTGAGTGAAAGAGGAGAAAGAGAGAGAGAGAGAGAGAGAGAGAGAGAGAGAGAGTGTGTGTGTGTGTGTGTGTGTGTGTGTGTGTGTGTGTGTGGTGTCTTTGCTGCTTTGCTGCCATCATGTTCACGATTGCTGCACTATGGCAGCGTTTCACAAACCCTGAGTTTGATTCAGGGTTTGACTCGGTTTGACTCAGGGCTGAATAGCTGCAGCAACTGTGGATCAGAGGAACCGTAGTATTTCCTCCCGTTCGTACCAACGTTGGAACGCCTCGTTGGTCAGTTACATTCTTTAGACACAACATGCTCAGAGCTGAAACGCTTCTTCTGTCATTCGAACCACGGCACATTTCATGTTTGTGCATATTTGTCGTCAGTGTGTGTGATGGGTTAGCAGGCGTAGGCCCCACCACAATAAAAGCCTGTGTAGGAACAACCAGCAGGGCCAGGATGAGGGCCGAGGGGCAGCAGGTCAGGTCACCCTGGGAGAGCGGCCCGGGGAACCATGGGAGCAGGACCTGCTGGAGCGCCAGCGGGACCATCCGCTCCGGCATGAAGGCAGCAGCACAGTCTGACCTTTGGACTGAGCCTTGTGGGTCGGAGCATGTATCCATGTATCGAGTTGCATATGTATCCCTGCAGTGTTTGTCTGCAGGGCGGAGTGTGGTGTCGTGCACCGTGGCGTCTGGGGCTTTTAGAAGCAGCAGGTTCCCAAGGACTCTCTGGTGTCTGGGTTCGGACTAACTCATATAAAGTCATCTTTAAAGGCCTGGTCTTCGCTTCCAGCATCAGCAGAACCACTCCTGTCCTCATCCACACCAGCAAACCAACAGCTGTTAAATCGGGAGATGATCTTGGGTAAGCCTCCCCCATCGAGGGGGGGGGCTCACATGACTGGTCCCACTGGTCTCACTGGTCCCACTGGTGAACAATGACCGTCTCTCAGCGCCACCAATGAATAACAGTCTTTGACTGCAGGAACACAAGTGCCCTTTTCTCTGCCTCCAGCCGCTCACTCGTCCTTTTTTTAATCGGTCAACATGTTAATTCACTCAAAGTGCGACTGTATTCACAGACCTCCCATCGTTCCCTCCTCAGCATCGATGGACGCAGGACTCAGCACACGGTCCCATTATGTGAACAGCAGGAAATGAAGGGAACGCTGCAGCTGCAGCTTTAAGCCATGTGAGGTGGAGACGCGGAGGGGACTTCCCAGCTCCTCCGCTCCGACACGCTCACACAGAGATGAAGTCCTGGGAGAACTGGGGGAGGTGGGATCAGCTGACCCAGGTCACAGGCCTTTCCCACACCTACGTCCACACGGACTGGACGGCGGAACGTGTCGGGTCAGGAGGCCAGACTGATCTGGGGTCTGCTGCTGCATGTGAGAGTAGGCGGCTCTTCTCCATGGCAACACGCAGAACCTCCAGAACCTGCCTGGGCCTCCAGAACCCGTCTGAGCCTCCAGAACCCATGTGGGCCTCCAGAACCTCTCTGAGCCTCCAGAACCTGCCTGGGCCTCCAGAACCCGTCTGAGCCTCCAGAACCCATGTGGGCCTCCAGAACCTGTCGGAGCCTCCAGAACCAATGTGGGCCTCCAGAACCTGCCTGGGCCTCCAGAACCCGTCTGTGCCTCCAGAACCCATGTGGGCCTCCAGAACCTGTCTGAGCCTCCAGAACCCATGTGGGCCTCCAGAACCTGTCTGAGCCTCCAGAACCCACGTCGGACAGGTTTTAATGGTCCAAACAGAGGAACCGGGTTTGTTTCTGAGTGTAACGTGGTCTGAAGGGACGACACGTGTAACATAGCTGTCATCAGCGCCGCCGTCCATCACACCTCAACTTATTGGACCCGTTCACGCCAGGACACACGCCAACAGCAGATTCCTGAGGTTCCCGCTGGCTGTCGAGGGCGCGTTGACGCGTCGCCTCCATCTTCACAGCCCAGAATTCCTTCCTTAGTGATAACATGAAGGGTTCTTGAAGACGGATTAGTGAGTGTTGCTTTGTTACACACTGGTCTCACCAGTGGTTCTGTCTTCAGTTCCCCTTCTTCAGAACCTGAGCCCTGCTCTTCACCTTTGCCTTGATGTAGATTAAAGGTGAGGAGAAAGTTCAGAGGTCGAGAGAGCGATACAGTGACTGACTGCTGGATCACGCTACACACCCTCCCTCACCTGTGACGCCTCACAGACAAATCTGGACTCCCTGCCCACCAGTAGCAGTACCCACCAGTACCCACCAGTAGCAGTACCCACCAGTACCCACCAGTACCCACCAGTAGCAGTACCCACCAGTAGCAGTACCCACCAGTACCCACCAGTACCCACCAGTAGCAGTACCCACCAGTACCCACCAGTACCCCCCAGTAGCAGTACCCACCAGTACCCACCAGTAGCAGTACCCACCAGTACCCCCCAGTAGCAGTACCCACCAGTACCCACCAGTAGCAGTACCCACCAGTACCCACCAGTACCCACCAGTAGCAGTACCCACCAGTACCCACCAGTAGCAGTACCCACCAGTACCCACCAGTACCCACCAGTAGCAGTACCCACCAGTAAAAACCAGTAGCAGTACCCACCAGTAAAAACCAGTAGCAGTACTCACCAGTACCAGTCTAGACCAGTAGACTTTATGTGTGTGTGCGTGTGTTTGTGTGTGTTGGTGTGCGCTTATGCTTGTGTGCATGTGTTTGTGCATGTGTGTGTGTGTGTGTGCGCGCGTGTGTGTGTGTGTCTGTGTGCATGTGTTTGTAGGTGTGTTTGCGCGTGCGTGTGTTTGTGTGCATGTGTTTGTTTGGTGTGTGTGTGCGTGTGTATTTGTGTTTGTGTGCACGTGTTTGCGTGTTTGTGTGCGTGTTTGTGTGTGTGTTTGTACGTGTGTGCGCGTGCATGCGTATGTTTGTGTGCGTGTGTGTTTGTGTGTGTGTGTTTGTACGTGTGTGCGCGTGCATGCGTATGTTTGTGTGCGTGTGTGTTTGTGTGTTTGTGTTTGTGCGTGTGCTCAGAGGCATCATCACACCTCTTTCTCCTATTCTCCCTCTCCCTCCACTCTCGGAGCCCGGATCCATTTCCTCTTATAGGATGGTTCTGCTTGTTCTGCCCGACCCCTGACACCAATAAACCCGATACAATCAACACACACGCTGACACACGGTTCCAGTAGCAACGTCATGTTTCACACCCTTTCCCCTAAACTAGCTGACAGGAGCGGGTGGGCGGGGCTACGAGGGGGCGGGGCCAAGGTGTCTGGACCAGTTATTGCTGCTTTATTACAATGTGCAAACAGCAACATCCTCAGTGGTCAGACCCTGGAACACCAGGAGAAAAGCCATAGAAGCCAGTGGGTCAATGGGCCGGTGCTGACAGGTCAAGCGAAGCGTCGGCTGCATTCATTCCTTGTGTTGAGAAAGATTAGCAGGCGTGAAGAGACGCTGCTCGTGTGTCTGGACTCTCTCACACGATGATTAGGTTTCAGCTGTGGGAACGTGTGACGCAGCCTCGCACCCGTCGGCCCGGTTGGGCCTTCGTCCGCCCGCTGGGTCCAAAGGAACCAAGAAGCTGGACAAAATAGATGCAACATATTAATAACTAAAGGTTTCTGAACTTTTCATTTGTTAAAACCTTTCCAGGAGTGGCGGCACCACCTGGATCAGTAGAGGTTCTGTAACCAGGACCGGCGAGGACCCGGCAGAACACGTTATCAGGGTCTAATCTCCCATCTAGCAGCGGTGGAGTGGACGGGGGCGGTTCCTTGGAGTGTGTGGCTCCGTGGGAAAACTCCAGCTCCAGCAGCAGGAGGAGGAGGAAGCGAGTCCAGTCTGCAGCCACTCAGGACCTGGGCTCGAACTCACCCGGACCGGACCGGCCCGGCAAAGAGGAGCGCCGCCATTTGACTCCACTGAGGATCAAAGGCATCGTCTGGATTAGAGTTCTCTCCTTCAGTCAGTTCACTTGGCAGCAGCTCTAGAACATCTGCGGTACTGTATTGGTTCCTTCACCTCCAGAACCGGCCGGTCCATGAAGCGGCCGTGTGAGGACGGCAGCTCGGCTGAGAGCGACCTGGACGTGGGCGGTGAGAGCATGTTCGCAGGGTGAGTTGAAGATTCTGACCACACTGGATCCAGTTCTGGTACTGCTGATGTAAGAAATCACCTGTAGGTCCGGTCATAGCTTCAGGAACGGTTCTGCAGCAGGTCCAGTTTTTCTGTGACGGATCTGCTGCTGGTTTCACTGATAGAATGACGTGGTTCTGACCGGACTTGGAGCTTAGTGTTCTGCTGATCCAGACTCAGCTTGTTTCGTTCTGCAGGCACTCGAAGCCTCCTTTCACCAGCTGTGCGTCACCCACGGCGACCACTCGAGTGATGGCGAGGAAGCGGCGCAGAGGGGTGAGACACTGTGGTTCTGCTCAGGTGTCCGGGTCCAAAATGGGACTCAGCTCGATGCTTCCTGTGTTTGTCAGATCATCGAGAAGAGACGCAGAGACAGGATCAACAACAGCCTGCTGGAGCTGAGGAGGCTGGTCCCCACGGCGCTGGAGAAGCAGGTCAGAACCCGCGCCCGGCGTTCGGGTCGGTTCCGCGTCTCATGGCCTGTAGCAGTAAGTTCGGTTCTGTCTGTTCAGGGCTCGGCTAAACTGGAGAAGGCAGAGATCCTTCAGATGACCGTGGACCACCTGAAGATGCTGCAGTCCAACGGAGGTAACAGAACCGGCTCACTGGGTCCATCGGGTTTTGTTTGTGTGGTTCTGTTTGCGACTCTTCTACCCGTGTGTGTTCAGGCTACGTCAGCGCCCACGCGCTAGCGCTGGACTTCCTGTCTGTGGGCTTCAGGGAGTGCGTGACGGAGGTGTCTCGGTACCTGGACTCATCGGACCCTCTGGGCTCTCGGCTGCTGTCCCACCTCAGCTCCTGTGCGTGTCAGCGAGCGGCCGCCGCGCTCACGGCCGCCTCCCGCGCCCCCCCCCAGGCTCCGGGCCCCCCCCAGGCTCCCCCCCCGCCCCCCTGCTGGGCTGCCTTCCAGCCGCTGCCTGCGTGCGCCGGCGCCCCCCAGAGGCCGGCCGCGCCGCTGCAGCGCGTCCGCGCCGCCTCCTCACCCCCGTCCCTCCTGCCCCCCTGCGCTCCCACCTCCCTCCTGTCACTGTCGGCCTCACCCCCGTCCCTCCTGCCCCCCTGCGCTCCCGCCTCCCTCCTGTCGCTGTCGGCCTCGTTCCCCGTCGCGCTCCACAGAGGCCTCCCCCTCCTCCCGCGCGCCTCCCCCCCCTCCCGCGCGCCTCCCACTAAGCCCTACAGGCCGTGGGGGTCGGAGGTCGGAGCCTTCTGACACGCAGCAGCTCCAGCTTGTGGTTCTGTCACTAACGCAGCAGCGAGCAGAGGTTCGGTTCAACACTAAATGTTCTAAGCGCTAGTTTGACCTCTGACCTTTGTGGTTTTATTTGTCACATCAGAAAAGATGCAGAATGAGCTTAACTGAAATAAAATGAAGTGAAAGCAGCCAAACAAACAGACTCTGAGCCTGGTTCTATGTCTGTGTGATCTGGTCTCACGCTGCTGTTGCTGAAATAACATCACACAGAACCTGGAACCTGGACTCAAGTCCAGTTTTACTGAGGGTTCTGTGTGAACCTCAACACGTGTGTTTCTGCTGGAAACATCAAAGCTTCAGGACCCTTTGTTTTGGCACCATCATTTATTGTGACAGACAGAACGTTTCACCTCCAACAGACGCGGATCACAGCTGACGGGCCTGAACGGGTCCATGGAGCCGCTCAGGCCCGTCAGCTGACCCGGTTCTGACGCCGCTTCGCAGTGACCAGTGGTACATGAGGATACACTGCTTCAGAACAGTTCTGATGAGGTAATACTGTAGACTCCACTGCACGGCGCCGAACGGGTCGACGCTCAGACAGAGGATCAACACGACGACAACGTCCCTGAGCAAAAACAAGAAAACCGAGAGTCCAAAGAGCTAGAGTGCGAGTTTCACGCAGCCTGATCTTTAAGACGCCATCGCTGACACCATGTCGCTGGGGTTCAGGATCTCGATCCAGTAGCCGTCAGGATCCTGGATGAAGGTCTGACCCGGTTTACCTGCCAGACACAAAGACAGAAGAGCCAATGCACTAATCCCGTTGGTCCGAACGAACGGCTGCTGAGCGCCATCTCCTGGCGACAGGCGGGAGAGACCCAGCTCACCTGAGGCACGTGCGCGGACCTGCTTCACCCCCTGCTGCTCGAATAACTGACAGGCAGCGCTGACGTCGGGGACGGCGATGCCGATGTGGCCTGAGGCGAGACAGCACGTTAGGAACACACACAAACCACCGGGCACAGACGTTCATCAGCTTCGCGGACTCACCGAACCCCACAGGTTCGTGGTTTCCATTGTGGTACGAGAGGCCTGAATCCCGCTCCGAGCCCCAGTTACTGACAGAAGGAGACACGTGTCAGTGTGCAAAGCTGCGGCGCATGACTGCCGATTCTCGGCTACGCACTGTGTCAGCTCCACGGTGCCTCTGCGGGAGAAGGTCCAGGCCGTCCGCTCGCTGACGTCAGCGGGGATGTCGGACCTGTGCTCGTAGCCCAGGAAGTAGTGGGTGAACCGCATCGAAGGGAAGTCGATCTTCTGCAGCAGCCTGGAAACAGAGGAGACGCTGAGAGCCCGGAGCTCCGTCCGCGGCGACGGGCCGAGAGGCCGCAGACTCACGTCAAGCCCAGCACGCGCGTGTAGAAGTCCAGGGACCGGGCCGGATCTTTGACCCGCAGCATCGTCTGCTGCATCATGAAGTCCTGCGGAGACAAGCAGCAGATGCGCGTGAACACCAGCCCCGGTCTGAGGGCGGAGCCGGGTCCGGACGAGGCTTCACTGAAGGAGGCACGTGATCAACCTGTTCATCAGCTGGAGCCTCGAGACGACGCTGCGTCTCTGGGCGGTTCTATTTCACAATAAAAGCGCTGAAAGCAGCACCGAGTGGTTCTAATCCAGATGTGCAGAGAATAAAGCGAAAGCGTGAACCGTCGACATTAAAGGTCCATCAATCACTCACGCCGCCGTCCGCATCGCCGTGCGTGTTGTGTCCGATGGACCACAGCCGTTCGTTTGTTCTCAGCAAACAGCCTGACTCAGTGTGGAAGTATGTAAAGTGTTCGCAACAGGTCGGACTGGATCACAGCCTCGCACGTCAGGACCGAAGCCTGAACCTCCACCAAAGCAGAACCCGTCAAAAGCTCACGGCTGCGGTGGAAGCGCAGCGTCACCTTCGTGATGGCGTTTCCCTCCTTACAGGCGGCGCTCACCGCCTCGTCCGACAGCCCCCGCTGCTCCATAGTCCCAGACCACCGCACCGGTCGCTCAGGTGCCTCCGCGCGCTCACCTGTCCAGCTCTGCGCCGCCTTCAGGTGCCGCTCGGAAAGCGGTGTTAATACGAACACCGAAAGGAAAACCTCACACCAACTTAACTGAAAAGGGACTATTTCACGGATTTAGCAATAACTGCTTGAATAAGACTTAACATATAACAGATTTAAATCTTATAGACTAATCCTATTAATTATGTGCCTAATTCTTTGTAGGAGCAGTAATTTATTTATTTTCTATCTAGCTGTCAGATAGCTTTATACGCCCCTGATTCCTGGTTTAGTTATTTCTGACTAAACTAGAACGCAACGTGTGCTCTGTTGTTCAGGGAGGAGTCTCTGTGCTGCCTTCAGGTTCTGTTTGAGCTGTAACAACTATGCACAGTGAGGCTGAGTTAAAAGTCCAGCCACCACTTGACTGTGTTAAAGGTGAGAGGGACCTTAGTGGACACATTCTCCACTACTATAGTATGAACCCTGGCCTGCTGTTTGCTCATGGCAGTGAACGCAGCACAGAGATATTAGCTGTAATCTGGACTAATCCTTTAAGAACAAACATAAAAGCTGCAGGTTTGAGCAGGCAGAAATGAAACATTACAGGATCACACAGATGTGAACAAATCGCAGTCACAGTTAATCTGAGCATCGTCTGAAGGATCATTAGTCAAAGCACTTCAAAGGAAGTTTGAAGACTTTACTTTAGCTTTAGACTTTAGCTGACAGTCACTGTGGAAGTGAAAGGACCAATTTAAACATAAAGGGAAGTTCACATTTGTATGTTTAAAAAGGTTGAGGTGATGCAGAAACACACTGATCAATCCAAAATTTTATTATTCACCCAAAACATCTGGAAATTACAGTGTTAAAAGTTTGTTCAAATAAAAATCAGATTCTCTCTTTCTGTGCATGTGTTAAAAACAGCATAAAAGTCTTTTACTGGTTGTTAATTTATGGAGGAATGAACAGCGAGGAGCTCAGTGAATGCCTGTCAGAGCCAATGTGCCTCAGGCTTCTGGACAGCGGCACCGTCATTTCCGAACTGGCTTGTGGTTCTCCAGCAGCAGAACCACCAGTCGGCTCCTGAGCGAGGACAGTTTGCTGCTGTAGCTCTGCTGCAGGACGGACGTCAGGCTGCAGCGGAGGCTCCGCAGGCTGGGCAGAGGCCCGCTGTCCGGCACGTTGAGCAGCGTGTGGAAGAAGTTCAGCCACAGGTCGCTGTGGGGGTTCCTGTGGGGCAGAGGGGAGGAGCTTCACTCAGATTCTGGGTTTTAGGCGCATTCACAGCAGCGAACTAAACAGCTGGCTTCTAGTGTCGTCAACAGGTGAGATGTGAAGCCTTTGCCATATAACATCACTGGAACATCTCTTTCCCAGATTTGCTCAAACACTTTCAGTTTACCTTCTGAACGCAGCATCAGTTTTCCACACTCCACCTTCGTTTCGGACTCGCATGTAGGTTCCAAACAACAGACAGTGCACAGTTCCAGCGACCCCAAAGTAGTCAGTCTGCAAACACAGGACAGTTACATCTACTACGAACGGGTGGAGCCAGTCAGAGCCTCAGCAGCTCAGCCCATCAGTACCTGATAGGTCCAGGGCTTCCCACTCAGCATCTCTGTGCACTGGAAGCCTGATGTCAGACACCGGGCAGTGAACGCAGTGTTCTCTGAAAAAAGCTTCATGTCGATGCTCTGTCCGAGGTCAATGAGGACGAGGCCGTGGTTAACACTGTCCGGATCAACATCCTTGTTGTCCATGAACCTGAAACACAAACAGGAAAGATGACGTTCTGCATCACGTCCTGTGTCAACTAATAAACAGCGTGCCGTTACCTCTCTCCCAGGAGGAAGTTGTCAGGCTTGATGTCGGCATGGATGATGTTGATACTGTGCAGCTGCTCCACCATGTGCAGGATACAGATGGTGAAGTACATGACCAGGGGCTGAGGCATCACCTTGTCGCCCAGGGTTTTATACATGTTCACTGCGTTCTGTAAGCAGAGTCACAGTTTGAGCATTAAAGACGCACCTGACTCACGCAGCATCCACGAGGGATCGCAAACGCACCAGCAGAGTGCCGTAGTTGTGAAGCTCCTCCAGCAGCACGCTGCCGTTATTGAAGATGTGAGCAGAGCGGACGCTGCTGTAGAGGTGACGGATGCCAGGCTGCAGCCGAGCGTCAAGCTGAGTGTTGATGTAAAACTCCCAGGGGTTGGCCGGCTTCTGGACCTGCACCAGGAAACATAAGCTTAGACCTCACAGCAGTAACATGGTGCCCGCAGAGGTCACACAGAGATCCTCACCTTTAAAACCACCTTCTCTGAGGTCACAGGGTCTGTCGCCTGGAAGACGGTAGCAAAGGCTCCTTCACCGAGGACCCCGTCGACCCGAAGAGATGCATTTCCTGTCAAAGCAGATGCACAAGGATGTTCTCTAGTGGACACAAGAGCCAATGAAAAATACATTATCTAATCTAATTCTAGGTTTAAACTTAGTTTCCAAGCTCTAATGTCATCAGTCTGAGGAGACAGCACCCCCTAGTGCTCATTGTATGTTTCTGAGTAGATTGGAGCAGATCTTCATCCACACATACATGCCCTAATGGAATAAAATA
This sequence comes from Betta splendens, assembly GCF_900634795.4. Classification (NCBI taxonomy): domain Eukaryota; kingdom Metazoa; phylum Chordata; class Actinopteri; order Anabantiformes; family Osphronemidae; genus Betta; species Betta splendens. The sequence goes on along the minus strand of NC_040901.2, from coordinate 14,124,064 downwards.
GCTGCGGTGGGTACTTACCCATGCTCAGGGTCATCTTTGGGCTGATGTGGGGTAAGTTGCGTTGCCAGGTGAGGCAGCGAGGGTGAGAGGTGAGAGGCGGCGAGAGTGAGGACAGCAGACCAGAGATCAGTTCATCATCCCAGGGGTCGGGTACCAGCTGCAGCTTTTCTGTCTTGGGCTGTGTTGCGTTCATGGATACATCTACGCTGGGCCTCACGCCTCTGTCTGGACTCATCATGGGCTCATCCACAGTGTTGAACTGCTCCTTGCTCATGGACACGTCAGCATAGAGTTGTGGCTGCTCTGGACTCATGGGAACATCCATGACCCTTGGTTGACGTGGACTCAAAAAGGCATCTAGATCTGTCTCAACTGTGACCGGCGGGCTTTTGCAGGTCAGCCAGTCTGGGTTGACGATGCACTCTGGGCTCATTGGAACATCAAGAGCCGTTTTCTGGTCTTTTTGGGGACTGCCAGGTTCACCCAAATCATCCAAAACTTTAAACGGTTCATAGCCAGGTTTGAACAGGCCCTCTGGTTCCTGTGGATTCACAAAGGTCCGTTTGGAAGGCTGCTCGGGGCTTGTGTAAATGTCCCAAGCGGGTCCTGTGGTCCTGGAGACAGAGGACTCGTTTGGGCAGAGCGTCTGGTCTCTGAAGGAGAGCAGAGCAGGAGGAGGAGGCTGCACCATGGTGACGGAGGAGGAGGTCAGGCAGTGTTGGGCTAGGCTGAGACCTTCACCCACAATGGTGCCTAGTCTGGCAGACGAGGGGACGATCTGACTGACAGCTGTTTCTGACAGCTTCTCATCAGGCGGACTCTGCTCCATGATGGGGCTGAGAGGGAGGATGGACAACATGATACCTTGTAATTCTGCAGCATTTCAACCATTTCCTGAAATTATTCATTGATTTGTCTTTAATAATATTCACATATAAATGTGATTGCTCTATGAACTAAAGACATAAATACCAACAAGTGTGGACACTTCAGTTACCTGAGTTTATTGCCCCGGCACCTGAAGGCATCCTCCTTAACGTCTCCACCATCACAGTTGTTCTCTGGTTAATGAAGAAATGAATGACTGTTACATTATCACGCAGCCTCATTGAATCCACAGCGTGTTCATGTCAGAGTGGGTCCAGTTACCTTGGTCCTGGCAAATGTTGCTGCCGAAAGCATTGATTTGTTTGTAGGGAGTAGAGACGAACTGGGCCAACATGGCGAAGTCTGTGGAGCTGTTGGGACAGGCAGCCAGAGAGTGGAGGGAGTTGTAGCGAGCACCCCACATGGTCTCATCCGGCGTCAGCTCTGGAGGAGTGTCCTGAGCGGCACAGCTTTGAAACTTAGAGCAGCACTTCACAGATGCTGTTTATAACAACCAGTGACGCTTTTTTCATGTTGGGCTTCGGTAACAATAAGGATAAACGTGAAAATGTGAAAAGGAGCAGCGTCCTGACAAAATGTCAGTGTGCCATAACATTTTCCTCCTCCTCCCAAATTATCCTGATCCCACACATACACCTCCTTAGTGGATTTCCCAGGTGTCAATGTCTCTTATAATGTGACACACATCCTCTTGTGGCCCGACGGGTCTAAATTTGAACATCACTAATTGATGCTGGCTTCACATAGATACTCACATTTGGTTTGGACACTGGGATCACAGCCAGAGCTCTGGCTGCTTTGAACTTCTCACACGCAGATGGAGGAGCAGCAGCGCTAGACAAAACAAATACATAATTATAAAGTGTTAAACAGCCAACGTCATAGTGTATTTAGTGAACCTTCAGAATTTACAAACTGTGAACTACAATCAGTGTTTACCGAGGATTCTCTTTGTCATCATCCTGGAAGATGGTGAATGGGGTTGTTGTAGGCGGTTTGGAGAATGTGGAGGCATCACCTTGAAGACAGGACGTGAACAAAGTTGGTGAAGACATTCCAAATATCAGTGTGAGTGTGTTTACAGCATATTCACCCTGGGCTTGGTGTCCTGCCTCGGCTGACTGGAGCACCGATGTGTTGCTAAGCGGGTCGATTAGGAGAGTTGGGGCCTGGAACATGTCCATGATAACATCTGGATACAAAACCAGAATGGTTATTATGTGTGAACTTAAGGTGCAAACACCTTTTGGCATAAAAAAAAGCATGGAGGATGAAACGAGAAAAAACCCAGACAGCTCTACGGTGCTCACCCAGAGCCTCCCGCGTGTTGACAGTGGGTGACGGCAGCGCCCTTGATGGCGTGGCCTGAACAAAGCCCAGTGAATTGTTAGGAGTGATGTGAGACAGATTAGCTGTGCCTCCCAGTGACACTGCATCAGAGGGAGAAGGACACATTCAGAGGAAGCCATGACTGCGCGGGTCACAAATCACCAACTGCGGTACTTACCTTCAAGTCTGTCCTCTAGTTCCTGCAGCTGGCTGACGTCCCTGAGGAAAACATTTAAAAGACATTAAGCTCCTAAAAGAACCTGGAGCGTCAGCGATCTGTCGGGTTATAACTAATCTTTGGTGTGACTCACTTTTGTGTGACGTTCGTGCCCATGCTGCCTGGCTGACACGGAGCTTCCCGGGGGAGAAGATCTGTATGACTTGGGACAGAGGGATGATGGGATCTGTGCAAGGGCAGCGGGGGGGTGTCAGCAGCCCTGGTCTGGTGCTGCTGCTGAACGGGTGGCTCCGTGTGTGGTTGGAGGCCTGAAGAGAACCTGGAGTGCAGATGGTTCTGCTGGGCAGGATTCAGGTTCTGTCTGGTGGCTGGTCCTACCACAGGTAGGTGCTGCAAATTAGTTCATACAGGTTCCAGTGTTTTCACATTGTAGGACCACTGAAATGGTTCAATATAATCCAGTAGCACCTGAATCCAGATTTTACCCCCTGTGATGAAGGCTGGTGGATTAAAAACCCAAATGCTCCCAAGTTTTGATTATAATTCTCCAGCAGAGATTTAATCCTCAGGACAGCCTCTTCCTCTTCCCTCAGCTCTCTCTCCTCTTTAAGAATAACAAGAAGATTTAAAATTATTAAGTATGTAAAGAAGACCTTTAAAATAACACAGCAGTAGAGGTTAAAACCCACTGTCTTACTGTTTCTTCTGTAATCCATCTCCTGCTGCTCCTGTCGCTTATGAAAGTATCTCTGCGCCCGGACTTCCTCGAAGCACAATTCAGATCCTTCACAAACAAGTTCCTCTTTGTCGTACTTTGACACCATCTGAATACCAGAGTCTTTACTGGAGGGAATCATTCCTGAAGTCTCAGAGCGAGAGACTCTGTGGAGAAGATGCAGGGTCGGCATTACTGCATGTGTAACACACCGTGATTTCCTGCTGTCTTCCAGTTGTTGTTGACGATGATGCTTTGTGTTCCCAGTTAATTCTTTTATAGGAACAGAACGTGTAATATTTTGCCTCACATAAGTCTATTTAACTTAGATCTGGATAATTAAATAGTAATAACGAGGAATGCTGTAATGACAAAAAGTGAAGCTAGAATTTTAAATAAATGTTTAAAAAGATATGAGTGTTTATGTTCAGACTGCATCCAACTTAAAAAATAATCAAATAACTCACGTCACACAGTATTGGGGTTGTTTGGGTACGCAGTCCACTGAGGCCTGGGACAGAAGACAGAGTGTTAGTGGAATTAAAGCCACACCTGACTAAAAGCTGACTAAAAGGTAGTGGAAGCAATTCTGATGCACCTTAATCTGGGCCACTGGCTCACTGTGGGGGGGCATCTGGTTTGTTAACTGGGAGCTCTGTAAGGGGGTTCGAACGCCTGCTTTTCAAAACAAGCAGAAAATACTTTAGCCATTTACTCAAAACCACAAAAAACATTTTAATCATTCACATTAATAATTAAGTCAAAAACCTTTACCTGATATTGGTGTCTGGCTTTTGGTTCTAATTTGAAACAACCTGCAGATTACATTGTTTAAAGCATCAAATTATCAGCTATATGAAAAATGATCAAAGCTACTGAAGTGAAGACACAACTGTACTTTGTGCTGCATCCAGCGCGTCAGCGATGTTACCTGTACTCATTGAGAACTGCATCTGCTGGCAGGGCCTGGTTCTCCACTGCTTTCTGGTACACAGCATCAGCCTGCTCATTCATGCCCCTCTGCTCAAACTGCTGTGCCCAGGCCACGTACAGGGCAGCGGTCTTGGTGCCGACGCCACTGCGAAAGATGTGACTGTACAGTGCAACTGGGTTGGAATAATAACTGGCCTGAAGGGGAAAGGTTCACAGGAGGTTAAAAGTGGAAACGGTGAGAGTTCAACCATTCTCCAGTAATCAGGCCACTTACACATCTGATGCAGTGCTTCACATATCGGATGTCGTTCGCGTACCGAGGGACGTCCAGAAACCTCTCTACGAGCCTGTCCAACACCACTGCCATGTCACTGCCGTCAGTCAATCTTTTCTCCGCAAAGTCCACAAACCTTTATGCAAAAAAAGGCTCACTCAGCTGCCTGTAACCACATTTAGCTAAAAAGCAAGATATATCGTAATAATAAAGAAATAAGATGTATTACACATAAAGACATAAACCTCTATTGCCACTGCAGGTCATAGCTCGTGTGTTAATACACAATTCCTCTTAATCCATAAACACAGCTGCCTGAACTTTTATTAGGATGGATTCCCAATAAAAGGTGATTAATTGCTATCAAATTCGTTTCTTTCTTTTGTCAGTATAAGACACAACGAAAAAAAGACTCGTTTCCTTGTTTTCCCAGCTTCTGGAGAAATCAAACGGGTAAAACATCCACAGACCGTTTCTGGAACTTTAAGGGAAATGAAGAGCACAGTGAACAAGACTTACTTGTCCCATTGCTCCAGCGGATCTTCTCCGGAATATGAGGTCATAGCGTTTTCAAAACACCTACAAAAAACGACAAATGGTGAAAGCACGTCTAACAGACAGAGGTGAAGCTGAGCTACGTTTAGCTCTTACAGCTACATAACCACTAGCAGTAAACCGGTGCCGCGTTACGTTAGGTGACTTACTGTAAATATGCAGATACATCCATTTCGCTTTAATAGCAAGAATATTGTCTTTTACAATGAAAAGTCCAAATATACACCAAAAACAACCGCTATGCGTCAATCATATCTTAGTTACATTTGTTTCTCAGATTCGGTTCAGTTTCTGCATTTAAAATTTCGCGCTCGACCAATAGACGCGAGGATCACAAGACCACGCCCCGATTGTTCAATTCAAGATTAGAAACTTTATTAATCACAGAGTTTGTGACGCAACTTGTGGTAAAACATTTCATGAACTAATAAAAAGCATATAAATTTCTTTTTAATGGTTTGACTGCTTGATTTAACATTTTCTCATCTATATTTTGTAGAATATAGAATGGTTGCTACCTACAGTATATCAGATACAGCAGCACTACAGTGTCTATGGTGTATTCTGTAAATCTATTATCTGAACACAAAAATAACAACATAGATGGTAACACTATTGGAAAAAACCTAGCATATGAAATGTATTATTGTATCTTCCTACACATAGACTGTGTTTTAAAGAACAGAGTTAAACATTTAACTGTTCACTGTTAGGACATTTACGTTTACATTTTCTTGAATTCAAACTGTTTAATGCAAAAATGTTGCTGATATTAAAATAAATTGTATAAATATTGAGCTGTTTTAACCTATCGTTTCCTGTTTGTTTTCAAATTAAATGCGTCAACTCCCAGGAAACTATAAAACAGGCGGGACCTACTTATATGATAGTTTGATCAAATACACACTCATTGTACAAAAAACGCGGTTATGTAACCATGCAAAGTCGTTCAGTTGGTAATAAAGTAAGTATGTCTTGTCATATACATGTCACTTTACTTTGTAGCGGAAGTATGTAAACAGGGTGGCCCGTGAGAAGCAGGTGAAGAAACCCCTTGCATTGAGACGAGAAGCAGAGATCGCGACGTTACGTAACCGCCATTTTGTTTCACCGGGAGTAGAGAAACCAACCTGGAAACAGCCGGCGTGAATATTTTTTCCTATTTGAAGCAACATCAACACGGCGGATTAGCGTCGTGCACCCAAGTTTAGCGTTGCACGGTATGTACACACTCATGGCAGTGTTATAGCATCAGCGGCCCGTGTTCTCTTGTTTTGGTCGCTTTCTGTGCACGCTCATGTTGGGTGCGCTACACCACCGGCCAGTGTTAAACAGCAGCTCGTTAGCTTGGTTAACCGGCATTTTGAGAAATAGGCTGTTGGGTTTACAGCCAGGTCATCAGGTGTGCTACGAGATCTGATGCGCACTAGACGCGGAGGAAGTCCTGGACACATGTGGTGCTGGTTCTATGAAGGGTTAGCACATGACTAGCCAGTGAGCTACAGGAGCTCCAGCTAAACAGTAGCTTTTAGAGGCGTGGTGGCTGTGTGGACGTCAACAGGGTATTATTTATTTACCTTCTCATTAAAAAGTTGGCCAGTGCGTATCGGATGTTGGAGCAGTCTGATCGCGCTTTACAGATGTGTTTTCAGCTCGAAACATCAGCCGATCAAGTTACTAAAAAAAGCATGTTTAGTCTCGACCGATGGCGCCAAACAGGTGCTAAAGCCTTTACTATGTAGCAATTACACTGCTAATGCCACTGGTGCTGCCTCGTGGATCGTCGGAACCGAGCTTTCCTGTGTCAGCTTCCGAGTCGGTTTTCACTCGTTCCTGTGTGTTGTGGTCTGCAGATATCTGGAAACATGGCCACGGATCATGTGAACGGGAACGGCACGGAGGAACCGATGGACACTACAGCAGCAGAGAGCCACTCAGAACATTTCGAGGCTTTATTGGAAGCTGGTTTGCCCCAGAAAGTTGCGGAGAAGCTAGATGAACTTTATGTAGCAGGTAAGCACACTGCATCCTGAGCAGAACGCTGTTTGACGTCTGACACTGACTGATGATGGTCCACGTCCAATCTGGAGAGGCTCAGGGCTTTGGGTGCATCACACAGCTAACATTGTTACATCTGTTATTGTGTTAGATGGGACATAATAGAACGTGTGCAGAGGTTTTAGTAAGACTGGTGACACTGTCCTGCTACCACTCACTAAAGCAGAGGAACCTACATGACCATGGAAGGTTGTAGTTGATGCGGTTTGTTTGAGACATGTGGAGCAGGGAGGGATGAGCGAGGCTTTGCTGGTTATAGTCTTTTAGTCCTTTGACTATTGGAATAATGAAGAACGCCACCTGAGTCTGTCTTCTACTGGCTTTTTAAAGCACAAGGACCGTTGAACAGTCTGAGCAGCAGTGTCCTAGCGTTCACATCTTTGATTAAACATGATGAAAACCTTCCTGTCTCTGTTGCTCAATGTGCAACAACTTTCTGTGCAACATTTTAACAACAAATTTAAATTTACATTAAAACACTGTTCAATAACCCTTCCAATGACCTCATACTCACTCTACCTGTACTGTACTGCGTTGTACTGTGCCAACACTAACTGTCTTTAACTGGCTTTTATTTTGTCGATGTATTCTCTGCTCTGTACTTTGCTGTTGTGTGAATTTCCCACTGTGGGACTGTTAAAGGGTTTATCTTATCAGTTGGTTGCTTCAGATCTTACTCTAGGTCTTCTCCTGCTATTATAGTAATGAATTGCCTGGTGTAGTTGTGAAAGTAGAATGAAGCCAGCTGGTGGTTTGGCATATGCAGAAACAATAAAGCAGCTGTTGGGCTCGTGTTCAAAAAGCAGAGCTCTGCTGCAGTAAATGTTAATGAGCCAGGTAGTGGTTTGCAGGACTGGGATGTCTTAATCTAGTTTACAGCACCTCTACTTAACATTTGAGTGACACTCAGTATGAGCAACGGTTCTGTGTGTGGACTTTTAATGCATGTCTTGACTGAAGAGTGATGCTGAGCTAGTGGTGGTTTGCAGATGATGAAATCTGTGGGATGTCTTCTCCAGCTTTACAGTTTCTTTGATCATTTCTGCTACATGTGTTATAATATGTTTCTTTCAGTTGATTTCTGATCTGATATGATCTCCGTTTTATGGATTCTGTTCACATATCTGTTCTGTTGATGTTAAATTTCTCAGGCCTCGTAGCACATAGTGATTTAGACGAAAGGGCTATTGAAGCTTTAAAAGAATTCAATGAGGATGGAGCCCTGCAAGTGTTGGTTCAGTTCAAAGAGAGTGATCTGTCTCACGTGCAAGTAAGTCCATCCCTCTGAAAACCTTCTGTCATTTTTTCTTCACCTGCAGAAGGGGAATGTCTATAACGCACTTGTTCTCTCTTTCAGAACAAAAGTGCCTTTCTCTGCGGGGTAATGAAGACATACAGGCAGAGGGAGAAACAAGGGACTAAAGTTTCAGATTCCTCTAAAGGACCAGATGAGGCTAAAATCAAAGAACTCTTGGACAGAACAAACTACACACTTGATGTAACAACAGGGCAGCGAAAATATGGAGGCCCTCCACCTGAGTCGGTGTACTCCGGTCCCCAACCCACAGTTGGAACAGAGGTGCACTTTACTAGAAGATCAAAGTTGGGAAGCGTTAAAAAAACATTGATTCACATTATACATTTTAACACTAGGGCCATTAACTAAAATGTAAATAATCTAACTGAAAAAAAGAAGGAACACAGTTTAATTTTGATTTAAGATACTCACTTACTTATCATCTTCTCCATTCGTTGTTGCAGATATTCGTAGGTAAGATTCCCCGGGACTTGTTTGAAGACGAGCTGGTTCCTCTCTTCGAGAAGGCCGGGTCTATCTGGGATCTCAGGCTAATGATGGACCCGCTGAGCGGTCTGAACAGGGGTTATGCCTTTGTCACGTTCTGCACTAAAGAAGCGGCCCAGGAGGCCGTGAAGCTGGTGAGTTGGCCAGGAATGTGCAGCCAGGACTGTAGCATCAGTCTGGCAGTCAGGTCATGTTCTCCATGGATGAAGCTTTAGGAGGGAACAAGAACACCCATAGCATGAGTAATGTTACCCACAAAATACTGCACTCTGTTAAAGCTTTCAACAAATGGAAATGGATCTAATGTGTGAGGCAGTTGAGCGCGTTTATGATCTGGCATTGTATGTGATTGACATTTTTGTTTTCACAGTGTAATAATCATGAGATCCGCCCTGGCAAGCACATTGGCGTGTGTATATCTGTAGCCAACAACAGGTTATTTGTTGGCTCCATTCCCAAGAGTAAAACAAAGGAGCAAATTGTTGAAGAGTTTGCTAAAGTCACAGGTACGCGTGTGTCCCGCCAGCTTTTTGCTAATAATCAAAATGCTAGTGTAGCCGTTTTTATCCTGACTCCCATCATCCACCTGCAGAGGGCCTCAGTGATGTCATACTGTACCACCAACCCGACGACAAAAAGAAGAACAGAGGCTTCTGCTTCCTGGAGTATGAAGACCACAAAACGGCTGCTCAGGCCCGGCGCCGGCTGATGAGCGGCAAGGTAAAGGTGTGGGGCAACGTGGTGACGGTAGAGTGGGCCGATCCCATCGAAGACCCCGACCCAGAGGTCATGGCCAAGGTGAGCTTCAGAAGCCGGGCTTTCAGTCACGTGGTTGCAAAGTAAAATCCAGTCTGGCTGACGTTCCTGTCCGTTGCCCAGGTAAAGGTTCTGTTTGTAAGGAACCTGGCCAATGGTGTGACAGAGGAGATCCTTGAGACATCCTTCAGTGAGTTTGGGAAACTGGAGCGAGTTAAGAAGCTCAAAGATTACGCCTTCATTCACTTTGAAGAGCGGGACGGTGCAGTGAAGGTAGTGACGCCCTGTTACTGGTGAAGTGGGATCCTGCTAGTCGCAGGCTGCATCCAAACTGAGCTGTTCAATGTTTTGTTAAGGCCCTGGAAGAAATGAACGGCAGGGAGCTGGAGGGAGAGCCCATTGAGATTGTTTTTGCGAAACCCCCTGACCAGAAAAGGAAAGAGCGCAAAGCCCAGAGACAAGCCGCTAAAACGCAGATGTAAGTAGCGCTGAGGTTGAGCCGACTCCGTCGCTTGACTCTGCTCTTACTGTTGTTGTCTTGTTCTCATCAGGTATGACGACTATTACTACTACCCTCCGCCTCCTCACATGCCCCCCCCTGTAAGGGGGCGGGGCCGAGGTGGCAACAGGGGCGGCTACTCGTACCCCCCTGACTACTACGGTTACGAGGACTACTACGACTACTACGGCTACGACTATCACAACTACCGCGGCGGCTACGACGACCCCTACTACGGCTACGAAGACTTCCAGTCTCCGGGCCGGGGGCGGGGCGGCAGCCGGGGGGCCCGCGGAGGGAGCTCTCCAGCCAGAGGCCGTGGCGGCGCCGGGGCGCCCAGGGGAAGGGCCAACTTCTCCCAGCGCGGTGGGCCCGGACCAGGCCGCGGCGGGCGGGGCGCGAGAGGAGGCGTGCAGCCCAGAGGGCGAGGAGGGGTACGTGGTGCGCGGGGTGGCCGCGGTGGAAATGTAGGAGGAAAGCGCAAAGCTGACGGGTACAACCAGCCAGATTCCAAGCGTCGCCAGACCAATAATCAGAACTGGGGCTCTCAACCCATTGCTCAGCAACCGCTCCAAGGTGGTGATCATTCTGGTAACTATTCCGGTTACAAATCTGACAACCAGGAATTTTATCAGGATTCTTTTGGGCAACAGTGGAAGTAACCAGTAGGGCTTTGATATAAAAACCCCATCTTTGTTCATCTTTTTATTTAGAGACTTGATCTGATTGGCCCTCAATCTCTAACGGTTGCCTGCGTTTTTTCCTCAAAATTGGTGACATCTGGCAAGATCTCTTTTTGTACATATTTTAATAATCGCTTGGACTCGCAGTAGTCACACTCCCACCTGTCTCTGGCGAACTGGTTTTTCCTTTTTCCCTTTGTTTGGTGTTTTTTAAAGATGGTCGTCAAAAAACTTCCATAAAGTTTGAAAAAATTTTTAGATGCAAATATGTGCTCGAGCTGTCTATTTGGCTATAGCTTTATGTATGTTTTTAGAGATTCTGGTTTCCATGTTTTAAGTAGCTAACAGCACAAAGCATATGTCTCCTAAAGCTGTATTTAAAATCCAATGAAACTACAATTTGTATTGTCACAAAGTAATGCGTGTGTTGTTATTGAAGAGAAAAGGACCATCTAGTCCTACTTTTGGCTTTACATTTTGGCTTGTATTCTTTGCTGTTTGTCTGCTTTAATAAACATACACGCACACGTGTACAAAACTTCAAATTGTGTTGCAAATTCATGTTTCGGCAAATTCTCTCTTCAAATTGCCTTCAAAATTTAAGGCTCCTTGTGGAAGCAAATGGACTTAAAGGTTTGCCAATGTTGGCCACATGCTACAGTGTCACCTTGCATGCCATCAAATTCCAAACCACCTACTTCTATAGTGCTCTGTATGTGTAGTGACATACTTCATCCTTATAAGTTCCTCTCATGTCCAGAAACATGACGTTTCATGAATTGGTGTCAATGTCAGCGCAGTTAAACGCGCCTCATGCGAGAGGGGGAGGAGGATGAAAGCACAATTTGACTTCTTACTCTCAGACAGAAGCTTTTCCTTGTCCCAGAAGGATCTGTTGTAGCTGTTGAAGGCCTGGATACTAATATTGCATGTTTATCTGGAGTTTGTGGGAGACAGCTGCCTTGCATGACTCGCTTGTAGTGTTTGGTTGATTTGGTGACCTTGCTTTTCTGGTTGCTAATGGCTGCTCTAACCCGTTCCCTGCTGCCCGTCTGAGCCACGTCTCACCTGTCGCACCAATCGATTGACCGCTTGTCCACTTTGAGGCATCGACATGTGCATGTCCCGTCAGAGCGCGTTAGTCTGGAGAATGCTTTGTCTTCTGTACGTGAAGTCGTGTGTGGTTCTACTCAGTGTGTAGATGTGATGCTGTTTTCCAGTCTCTAATTGCTTCCTTTTGTTACCTGACTAGCAGGGGAACGCGGTCGAGGCCGGACCTGACGTGCCGCTCTGAGGACTCGTCGTGGGATGCGGTGGTACGGTCGCCTGACTGAGTCCAGTAGAGCTGCTGAAGCTGCCAACAGATGACTTTCAGTTTAACCAAATATGCCATTTGAGACCTGCTGAGTTTACGATGGACATTGTTCTGGGAAAGTCTTTGCACTTTTTTCTTTTGTGCTTTTTTTCTGTGATTTTAAACTAGACCTTAGCGATGGACTCCATGTGGTATCTGATGATCTTAGAAGTCACCGAGGGTTTAACTACCTCTGTTCTGTGCTGGAGGAGACCATGGTCGGTTCTAGCTGGTCCACGTGGTTGAGCCCAAATGACCCTTTACACAAGAACTGAGCGAAGTAGTTGATGGACACACTTTAAAGCCTAGAAACCGTCGTCATCTCGTCTTCCACGATGAGGAAACTGTCCTAATGCTTGTTTGTGTTGGTGCCATCTGTTGTCAGGACGTTTTCATTTTGTTTCTTACAAAGCTGCCCTTTTTTCTAAACAAGTTATGGAACAACAATAAGTTTAGGAATCATCTAAATCTCCAATGCATCACACAATCACTGTGGACGGATTATTGTTCCGTATGCGGCAGTTTTTCTCTTGGTAAACTGGTGTTGGTTATGTTGATTTTTGTACATATTTTATTGTATTTTAAAATGTAACGAATTTAAAGGAACAAATCCAATCTGACACTGAAAATAGGGGCAAAATGATCTGACACTTTGCTGCTGAATCTAAACAACTCTAAAATCTAAAAAAAAATCACTAAAATCTGTTTCAAACGGCACAGAAGTGAAACCCAGATTATCATAACACCAGCTCATGTCCACCTTAAACCTCCTTCGGGTGGTGAGAGGCATTCTGAGACTTTACAGGTGTAACAGTGTGAGAATGGATCTGTCCTGTAGCATCTTTGGCTCTTTGTGACAGTTGCCATCAAGCACAGTTTCTACAGTTTTTCCATTTCACATGTCATTGTGCAGCTTGTCTCTTTTTGGGGGGGGGGTTCTTGTCATGCTATCATCTACTCTGTTGGGTTCCCAATTTCAATAGTCAGGAGTTTTTATCTTTCTTTTTTTCTAAAAAGTTTTGCTTTTTTGCAAATGAAATGTTTTATACTGTACAGTGAGCCGAGTTAAACCTATTTTTCTAATAAAGTTATTGACACTGATCTGACCTCGTTTGTCTAGCTCTAGTCTCGTGATCATCGTTGTAAACGCCATTTATCCCCTATTACTCAGTCTGTTGATTCCATGTTAACCACGGGGTCACATTATTCAACGTCATGTTTAATGTGCGGTATATTTACGAGCACCACCTCTAACGATAATGACGTTTGTTAGATCCCGGGTTGCCACATCTGGTATTAAGACGTTGATTTATGCACGAACATTATTATCAAAAATATCCTAAATAGTTTACAAGCAAGGGACTATCGGGCATAACTAAGTAGTAACCTTTTTTTAGTAGTAAAAATATTATTTTCCAGGGTTGGCTTCCACTAACAAATTGGCTGGCTTCTGATGAACAAATAGTTTAATCAAAACAAGATGAAAGTTGAAATGATTTTACATTCCTGTCCATGATAATGGTACAAATGAACCTAACACAGTTTGGCAGACGCACTGTTTACGTTTTAATCCCATTAAACTGTGTTTGATCAAGATTAACTCACTTCGGAGCGAGGAGCAGGTCACGGTTACGTTTTTGTACCGTATCTGGCAACCGTGGACTCAGCTTAGAAAACAACCTATCTGTCAAGGAAGTCTGCGCGGACCTGGAAAAGAGGAAAATATGAAGTGAAAACAGTGGAAATGGAGAAAAGTCACTCGCATGCAAAGTCTTCGCCCGTGCAGGACATGACTTTTGTTCTAGGAGTGCGTTAATCGGGACGTGTTGGTGCGTTACTTGTTAGCTGGCGTTAGCTAGCTAGCTAGCCGCTAACTTCGTCCTAGTTTAGAGCAAACATACCGGCTAACTCTACTCTGCGCCTGTTTAAGTCACCGAAACAGACTGAAAGCTGTGCGTGTGTCCACAGACACAATGGCAGGAGTTTTTACGTACCTGGAGAACCTGAAGCGGGGGCTGAACATCGACGTCCTGAGGGAAACGGGACGACAGTATCCGATGATCTGCTTCGTGCTGCTGTCCATGGTCTGTGGGACTGTGCTTCTCAACAGGTGCGTGTCGGGCCCAGGCTGCTTGAGATCTGCCCTAGAAACAACAGGGGCCCGGAGGGGTCGACCCATGTTAAAAAAAAAAAAAAATATTCCAGCTAGGTTTCCACTGGTACTGTGTGCCACTGTATGTGCGTGTGTTTTTTATTGTTTGTACTGCAATTGCTTCCACTGTCGGACTAGCGCCGGGTAACCTGGCTGCTGATGGGAATTTCCCCGCTGTGGGACTAATAAAGGCATTCTAGATTCTAGATTCTTCTAGATGTTGGCCTGTCATCTTTTAATTCACGCAGTGCTAAGGTTTAACTTTGCCTCCAGGTACATCCACATCCTGATGATCTTCTGGTCGTTCCTGGCGGGTGTCATCACGTTCTACTGCTCCCTTGGACCAGAGTCTCTGCTCCCAAACATCCTCTTCACCATCAAACCAAGAAACAAAGTGAGATTACTTTAACTGCTGTGTTGGTACGTTGTGTGTTGTATGATACACAGCTGCTGATGGTTCACCCTGTCTGATTTATTGCTTCCAGCAGCGGCAGCAGCAGGAGCTGTTTCCTCTGGGCAACAGCTGCGCCGTGTGTGGAAAGATCAGGTGTCGACGGCACAGGTATGTTCCACAGCTGAGCTGAGCTTCAGGTGGAGGGGCCACTTTAAACTGGGTAATAAAGCGAAAGGCATTTAGCGTTATTGGCTTTATATGTGGTTAAAATGAATACTTGGCATGATGAAGTTTCAGCATGTCAATAACAGGTGAGATCTTTTAGACGTTAACTAGAGGGACATCTAGTGGCTGTTGCTGAGCAGTGACAAGTCTTGTCACATCCGTTCATCCACATGACAAGAAGGGAGACGAAGCAAAGCAGATTCATCATCATCCAACCACGATGATGGACCTCTGTGTTACCGCAGCATCGGCATCAACACTCAGCCCTGAGTGACTGTCACTAATATGCACCAACACTGAAATATTTCCTCCCCTCAGGCCAACCCTGCTGCTGGAGAACTACCAGCCATGGTTGGACCTTAAGGTTCATTCAAAGGTGGACGCTTCGATAGCAGAGGTACTAGAGGAGATGATGGGCAAAAATAATTCATCAAATATTTGACTATGAATTAACACGCGTGCTTGTTTGTCAAACTACATTCTAACTCTTAGCATATCAGCAGTAAGTTGGACTGAGCTCTGTGCCGTTTTGCCATTTCTGACCTGTAGGTGTTCGAGCTAGTCCTTGAGAACTTTGTGTATCCCTGGTACCGGTAAGAAAACACCCACACGCGTTCTAGGTCCAGGCACAACGGAAGCAGCCCTATGAACACTGCTCTGGTTTCAGGGACATCACAGACGACGAAGGCTGCGTGGACGAACTGAGGATGACCTTTCGCTTCTTTGCGTCAGTAATCGTCCGCCGAGCTCAGAAGGTGACGCTCAGACACAGGCCACGTGCTGTGTTACTATGTAAAGACGAAGGTGCACAGGCTCTGATCAGCTCAACCTGGGCCAGGTTTTATGTGCATTTACAGCTTTTCCTGTTCTGTGCAGGTTGATGTTCCTGCCGTGTTTGCAGACAAAGTGATGAAAGCTGCATTAAAGCACATCGAAATTATCGCAAAAGCTCGTGACAAAGGTACAGTGAGCACCTCTACCTAGTGGCCCTTTTATTAGGAACACCTGTACTTTACATGACTGTAAATGCTCAGTTTCTAGGTTCAAACTGTTTATTACACAGACAGACTGGATTATATTAGATGGTTGTAAAGGTTTGGCGACTGCACTTAAATGAATGCGACTGTTCAGTTGTTTCTGTTAACTGTCGGATCTTGTGTTCAGTGAACGGCGTGGGCGCTTTACAGCAGGCCGCTCTGGAAGCTTACGGCTCCGAGCTTCACGTTGCTCTGCACAGCCGCAAAGACGAGCTGCTGTATCTGAGGAAAGTGACTGAGATGCTGTTTCCCTACGTCATGCCTCCCAAATCCACAGACTGCAGGTGAGCAGCACAGACCGGAGTCCACTCAGCACAGACTGACTGACGACTGACGTATCAGGTTTACCTCTCGCTTGTCAGGTCACTGGCTTTGTTACTGCGTGAGGTGATGGCTGGGTCCGTGATCCTCCCAACCATGGATTTCATGGCTGATCCTGTGAGTAGATGGGAATTAAGGGACTGGGAAAACCAAAATGAATGTAGACCTTATCTCTGTGATACTGACTCACAGCCCTGAGGTACAAGGAGGGTTTTATAAAACCTGGTTCTCGCTTGGGATAAACCTCAAACACCTGAATGCCAAACTTAATAAATGAGGTCTCATTACTTCACACTGATGCACTTCCCCATGAATCAATCCTGATCAGAACCTTCTTTTTTTTTAGGATACCGTGAACCTCATGGTGCTAATCTTCGTTGACGACTCTCCAGTAAGTAAAAAGTCATGACCTGACCATATACACTGACTTTGAATATTAAACACATGTTTTATTAAACAAATAGACACTTGAATGTAGTCAGTGCAGTTCTCGATTTAATTTGTCTCCAGCCAGAACCGGCCACAGAACCACCTTCTGCCCTGGTTCCATTTCTACAAAAATATGCCGACATCAGCAGCAACAAAAAGCAGTCTGTGAGTATCTCACTGAGCCCAGACGGAAAGAAAGTGACTCTCATCCGACTGACCTTCCTGTCGGCAGGTGCTGAAGCTGGAGCTGAAGGACATCAGGAAGCAGCAGGATCTCCTGTTTCGCTTCATGAACTTCCTGAAGCAGGAAGGAGCCGTGCATGTGCTGCAGTTCTGCCTCACTGTGGGTGAGAAACTCCAGACATCGCCCCTTTGTGTCGTGGTGTCGGCCTGTGGCCGTCGGTGCCATGTTGACACCTGCTTCTCAGAGCCAGACTCACTTATCTCTTCCACAAAGTAACCGCACAGGGTTTGCTCTGTAGCTTTACTTTGACATCGCAAGCCTTCAGGTCGTCACTAAACGTCTTTGCTACTGTGGAAGCTGTTCACCCATAAACACGCTGCTGTTCCCTACAGAGGAGTTTAACGATAAGATCCTGAGTCCGGAGCTGAGCGAGTCTGAGCTGCAGCGTCTGCACTCAGAGGTGCTGCACATCTACGAGACCTACTGCCTGGATGAAAGCATCGACAAGATCAGCTTTGACCCTTTCATCATAGAAGAGATAAAGAAGAGTGAGTGGCTGAACCCAAACAAAGTATAGCCTATTCCTTGCTCAGCCTTTACTGTAACGCTTCACTGAGACGTGTCCTGTCAGTTGCTAAAGGTCCGTACGTGGATGTGGTCAAGCTGCAGACGATGCCCTGCCTGTTTGAGGCCTACGAACATGTCCTCTCGCTGCTGGAGCGAGTTCTCACCCCGATGTTCTGCCACAGCGATGAGGTGAGACATGATCAACAGGGCTGCTCTGCTTTTAGTTCATTGTTGGCTGAACCCATCTCCTCCCTGGCTTCAGTACTTCAGGTACCTGCTGAGAGGAGCAGAGTCTCCCACAAGGAGCTCGAGGATCAACAGGTTGGTGACTTTGTGATTGCACAACTACAAAACCAAAAGAAAGCAGCAGAGTCATAGAAACAACTGGGTCCAGTGGGAAGATGCTGGGATTGTTCTGTTTCTGTGGTTCCCTCATTCGTAAACCTAGACACGCGCGTCAGAGGTTTTTAGAGCGTCATCATTAGCTGCGCAGGCATGTCATTACAGAAATAGCTTCAGTTTGGAAGAAAGCAGGTGAGTAGCTATGAGCAGTTGATGACGGAGGAATAAAGCTTGATGCTGCTGTTTTCCATGTGACGCTGATGCTTCAGCTTTGTGCTTTAATTTAGAGCAATGTTAGAGACGAGGTCACAGCCGCTGTTTACGATTACAGTATTTTAGTGCTACAACCGGTTAGTGTATAGCTGGCGCTGGATGAAACGATGCATGTGAGCGCCTCCTGTCTGCTGCTACAAAAATGAGCTTCTATTCTGTTCGCTGGTCGCAACCACGGCGCCTCTTTATGAAGCCAACATGATCTTGTGTCTTGTGTTAGCGTTTAAAAGCTTCGGGTTCCAACAGAAACCTGTCAAAACGAGGGGAGACGTTTGGGATCAGCAGATTTGGCAGCAAACTCAAAGGTGTGTTCAAGAGCACGACGATGGAGGGAGCCATCCTGCCGCCCAGCGCCGTGAACGACGCCGAGGACGACGCGGTGAGTGCCTGGGATTCAACGCGAGCTTGATCCGTTCACTTCCAGAGCTCAACGCTTCCTCCTGCAGGTGGAGGAGGCCACCGTGGTGATGGAGGACGACTCCCCCGCAGAGCCGGCCTCCACCGCAGGCAGCCAGAGGAACCTGGCAGCCTGGAGCGTCGCCATCCCCTACATCGACTTCTACGAGGACGAGGCCAAGAGGGAGAAGGTCCCCGTCTTCTGCATCGACGTCGAGCGCAACGACAGGCGCGAAGGTGAGACAGCAACAGTGGCTGAGCTTCGGCTTCACTGCTTCCCCTGACGTGTTCCCTCGTGTCCCTGCAGCCGGTCACAACACCGAGCGCTGGTCTGTGTACAGACGTTACCTGGAGTTTTACGTGCTGGAGTCCAAACTCACTGAATTCCACGGTACAAACTCTCAGCTGCTTTTAGTTGCCATGGTGACGTCACCTCCACACTGAGCCCCTGTGATTTCCTTTCCAGGCACATTTGCAGACGCTCAGCTTCCATCCAAGAAAATCATCGGAACAAAGAATTATGAGTTCCTAGCATCAAAAAGAGAAGAGTTTGAAGAATATTTGCAGGTGTTTGGAAGCACAGTCCACCTGGTTCTTCTTCCATCTTTCTTGTAGTTTGATCTGGTGAAGTTCTTTAGGAGAGACGTCAGGAGACGTCCAACAATCAACTCTCAAACTAAAAACCATTTCTTTCCTGCCGGTACTTAACCTGTGTCCAGAGGCTCCTGCAGCATCCAGAGCTCAGCAACAGCCAGCTGCTTGCAGACTTCCTGTCTCCTCACAGCATAGAGTCCCAGTTCTTGGACAGGATGCTGCCTGACGTCAACCTGGGTACGTTCTCAAACGCCTCAGCTGCACAACCTCCAAGGCCTCAGTTTACAGGTAGTTAACAGACACTTTGTTCACAGGGAAGATTTTCAAGTCTGTACCAGGAAAACTGATCAAAGAGGTGAGTTTGTTCTCAGTAACCTGGTCAATGAGATGAGGCCTTGACCCTGTGTCACCTCAGAGCTTAGCGCCGCAAGTGTCTGTTGAACATGTCAAGTAAAGTTAAACTTGAGGCAGCAAGGATTTTGTATCACGCGCCATCACCGCCTCCTCCCTGGACACAGAGTAAACAGACACAACAGAACCTGTGGTGTGTTTGCAGAAAGGACAGAACCTGGAGCCTTTCATTCAGTCGTTCTTCAACTCCTGCGAGTCGCCCAAACCCAGACCCAGCCGCCCGGAGCTGACCATCCTCAGCCCCTCTGCAGAGAACAACAAGAAGGTAGCGCCTGGTTTCCTCTCTCCCACTGATCCCACTGCTGCAGAAACACCGGAGACCAGCTGTGCTCCTTGCGCGGCCGATTACGTCGCTTCTCAAACAGCACCTGAACTAAAGTAGCGCTTCAGATCGTGTCGGTTATCTGATTGTGGCCTTTGACCTGCAGCTCTTCAACAGCCTGTTTCAAAACAACGCGAACCTGTCGGACAGTTCAGAGAGGAGACCCAACCCCAACTACTTTCTGGACATGGTCCCGGTTCACGGCATGTACGACTACATGATGTACATCGGTGAGTGACGGAGGCTCGACGCTAACACCGCCATGTGTCCTGCTTGTATGTAAACACTGACGTGTTTCCAGGTCGCGTCGTGTTCCACATGCCAGACTTCCTGCACCACGTCCTGTCTGCGGGCAGGATCCTGCTCAAGAACACGTTTGAGACCTACATGGACCATTACATGCAGTCCAAACTGCAGCACGTCCTGCAGGAGCACCGCATGGTGTCGCTCATCACACAGCTCAGAGGTGAGGCGGCTTCCAGGACCAACCAGCCGCTCTGCCTCTTTGGGTGAAGCATGGAAGTCTGAGCATAAAGTTGATTGGCGTTGTTTCCTGCAGACGCGGTGTTCTGTGAGAACGGCGCCAACAGAACCACAGAGGACAAACAAGTCAGAGCCAAGCAGACGTTTGGGGAGATGATGAAGTATTTACCAGGTCAGTGGTAATCTGGCTTTGGGTCGATGTGTGTCTGCTCTCATTTCTTAACTCTGGGGGAACTGGAATGATGGGAACAAGCTGAAGTCGTTTCTCCGTTTGCTTCAGACTTCGTGGGGAAGTGCATTGGCGAGGAGGCCAAATATGAGGGAATGCGGCTCCTCTTCGACGGGTTCCAGCAGCCGCTTCTTAACAAACAGGTAGGAGACCGTGCAGCTTCACAAGCAGTTCCTGGAGAATGTTTAGGCTGAAGTGAAGTTCTGTCTCCCCAGATGACGTACGTCCTGCTGGACATCGCTGTGCAGGAGCTGTTTCCAGAGCTCTCCAAGGTAAACAGGTGACAGCAAAGAATGTCACCAAGTGGTACAGATGTGCTGAGCTCGCTGCAGCACGTCAGCCTGCGGTTACGTTGGTGGTGGGAGGGAGAAACAAGCCAGGACAGGAAACTATGTTTGGATTCACTGGGAGGAAGTGTCACTAACGGGCCGAATGAAGACAAGTGAGGCCTGTTTTTCAGGGGAAGGTCACAGCAGCGCAGCTCATTTGTCTCCTGGCAAGATGAAGCTTCCTCACGAAGTCCTCCAATCCCTCGCCTGTCGTTACATCTGTGTTAGATTAACACTCGTGTTGAAAGGTCAGATCGCTGCCAGACTATGTAAACCTCACGCAGTGAAGAAGTGAAAGTGAACTGAAGCTCAGGATCAGCTGCTTCTAGCTTCAGTTCTCTTTAGCACGTATGCAGCAGCTCAGTGACACAGAACCAGAGCAGCTAAGGTTCCATTTCCTCCCTGAACCATTAAACTATTGAGTTCCTCTGAAACATCCTGTTTCCTCCTCAGCAGGGACTGAAGGAGACGTTCATCATCTGACGTCTGCTGCATCTGGATGAAGTGCAATATTCACTCTGGGACCACGCACCAGTTTGAGTCCTTTAACACGCTAATAAAAGATGATATTTATTGACGTCACTGCAGTTGTTTCTGGTGTTTTGTCCCATGTGATCATTTCAACCTGCTCCATGTTTGAGTTTTGTCTCTGCACAGAACAGTTGTTAAACTGCTGCAGTTAATCTGGGGCTGTGAGGTCACAGTAAACACAGGCTCAGTCTTCAGCCTCTTCCTGAGTCTGAAATTCTTCACAGCCTTGTGTCAAATCCCTGATCCAACAATATACGACAACGTGTTTCACAATGTTTGACTCGCTGTTTTCCTGCTTGGCTTCTGCAGGAACTTGGACACTCGCTCCTCATGGACGTAAACGTCAATGAGAAGTATTAACAGACAGACTTCAGTTTCCCCCTCATCGTTTTTATGTTAATCAGCTCAGTGTGAGGCTAAAGGTCTAAGCCGGGCCGAGCCACATATTGATCTGGCAGCTCTAACAGGATGCACCAGCACAATTCAATAGGAAACGCTTCCTCACGCTCAGGTCTGATACACGAAAGCTGAAGCACTCGGCGCCGCCGTTAAATCAGACGACTCCAGCGTCAAAGGGGACAGAGGGGAAAATGAATCAGCAGGAAATCCTGCAACATGAGGACGAAAGCAGAAAGTACAGGAGAATACGTTTGGAAATGGACGTCTTTACTGATCTGTGCTCACAACAGGCCCAAAACCAGGAAGAGACTCACCAGTGACGCCACGAAAGCGACAGTTTTCACTCATTAAACTCATTCAAGTGTATTAAATGTATAAAAGACAAAATTAATGATTAACTTCACGTCAGACTTCATTCTCTGAACCTCTGAGTTCAGTCCAATGTAGATCAGCTTCTATGTATAAAAAAAACAACAACAACAACAACAACAACAACTGGAGCCTTTAGTCCAGTTCTTCAGTTCACACGCCCCAGCACGAGGCCCAGAGCAGCAGTGGAACCAGCGCAGCCCTGAGTCTAGAGGCGCCGCTGGAGATCTGGACCCGCTCCTCCACCGCCGGAAAAACCCGCGTCCTCTGAGAGATGTACTTGGACACCACGGAAATGTCCAGATCGCCTGAAGGAAACAAAAACGGGTCAGCGCCAGATCCGACGTTTGGTGTCTCTCAGACCGACCCAGTCTCACCGCTGTCGTGCTTGAGCTTCTCGTCCCGGATCATGGAGAAGCCGTCTCCGCCCGTCACCAGGTAGGACGGCAGAACCACCTTGTACACGGCCTCGTCCAGAACCACTTCATACCGAGGAACGCGGCACCTGGTGCAGAGGATGCGGAGGCTCTGGACGCGCCGGCCCGGAGCTCGGGACAGGTCGTACTCCACGTGAATACCTGCAGAACCAACGACAAACCGTAAGGACCCGGTTCTGCTGGGCCCAGCTTAGTAAACACAGCAGATCTGCTACCTGACACCTGGAGGAACTCCCCAGTGCCCTGACCGTGGCGCCTCACGGCGTGTTCAAACGCTTTCCTCAGCGTGGACCCCTTCAGCTGCACCAGGTCGAAGGTTCCTCCGAAGGGCAGGACGGAGATCAGGTCCTCCATGGTGATGGACCCTGAGGAGCGACACGGAGCACGGTGACACATGGGTTCTGGCGGGTTCTGGCTCCGTGCGGGCCAGCGACGCACCGTTCCTCGTCTGCTCATCGATAGACGCTCGCACGGCGCCGCCGTTCAGCAGGCAGGCGCTGACGTGGTTCCACTGGACCCGGTCCGGCGCTCTGACGTTGTTGTCCACCTGCACACAAGAGACCAGAACCATGTGACCCAGGTCCGAGCTCAGGTTCCCCGGGTCAGCTCACACAGATGGCTTGGTACCATGGCGTCACAGATGAGGTTTCCCAGGTTGCATTCCCGGAAGCGACACTCCGCCGCGTCCCCATTCAGGAACACCGAGGTTTTTCCCACCTCCTGAGCCGAGTAGTTGGCCAGACTCTTCTTCCACTGCTCCACGTCAGACAGGACATCTGGATCTGAACGAGACACGAGGCTCCTGCTTCATGCGCTGCTGAGCCCAGCCATAGAACCGTACAAAGCGGATCTGTTCTGACCCTGCGCAATGGAGCCGTCCAGGAGGATGGGGTTTCCTGTGGCCGTCACCACGTTCCCAGAGGCATCGAAGGTGACCTTCAGGTAACCCAGGTACTTCCCGAAGGCGTAGGCCTGCACCACGGGAACCTCCCGGCCCTCCACGGACGTCACCATGAACGGATACGGACCTGCAGGAACCTCCGAGGAAGGAGGCGAACCTGCAACGCAGGAGGAACAGCATCAGAACCCATTACCGGCGCGAGGACGCCTCGGGACCCGCCGGATCCTCCCACCTGTGTACAGGAACGTGTTGGTGTGTCCACCGACGACCAGGTCCACTCCACGGACCCTCCTGGCGATCTCCTGGTCCGCGGTGAAGCCAGAGTGGCCCAGAGCGATGATCTTATCCACACCCAGCGTCAGAAGCTTGTCCACGTGCGGCTGCAGAGCGGAAACCTCGTCCTGGAACTGCAGGTGTGGTCCTGGAGCAGAGACGAGCACAAACGCAGTGTGATGGAACCTGCTGCGCTGACATCACTCCCTGGCTCCAGCTCGGAGTCAATAACTCACTGACTTGGCAGCTTTGATAGAAATCATTTTCCCAGGGATTTGCGTGAAGTTTATTGGTTCCAGATGTTCTCCTCTGCTCAGAATAAACAGACGTAAACACAACTCACCAGGTGCAGACAGAGCAGGCGTCTCCTGAGACGTGTATCCCACCACGCCCACCTTCACGCCTCCAACGTCTAGAACCTTGAAGGGCTGAAACGCCGCTCCAAAGCTCGGCGCCAGCGTTCTGTCTGGTTTGATGTTGGCGCTGAGAACCGGACACCGAATCTGCTCCATGAACGGTTTCAGGAGTCCGTCCACGCCGTTGTCAAACTCGTGGTTCCCAAGAGCCTGAAAGACGAGACGGTTAGCAGATGGGCACAACCATCATGAGAACATGCAAACCGTGGCTGGAGAACATGGGGAGAACATGTGGAACACATGCAAACCGTGGCTGGAGAACATGGGGAGAACATGCAAAGCGTGAGCTAAGAACATGTGGAGAACATACAAAGCGTGGCTGGAGAACATGCGGAGAACATGCAAAGCGTGGCTGAGAACATGCGGAGAACATGCAAAGCGTGGCTGGAGAACATGCGGAGAACATGCAAAGCGTGGCTGGGAGAACATGCGGAGAACATGCAAACCGTGGCTTGAGAACATGCGGAGAACATGCAAACCGTGGCTGGAGAACATGCGGAGAACATGCAAAGCGTGGCTGGAGAACATGCAGAGAACATGCAAAGCGTGAGCTGAGAACATGTGGAGAACATGCAAACCGTGGCTGGAGAACATGCGGAGAACATGCAAAGCGTGGCTGGAGAACATGCGGAGAACATGCAAACCGTGGCTGGAG
Organism: Betta splendens; assembly: GCF_900634795.4. Taxonomy (NCBI): domain Eukaryota; kingdom Metazoa; phylum Chordata; class Actinopteri; order Anabantiformes; family Osphronemidae; genus Betta; species Betta splendens. The sequence goes on along the minus strand of NC_040901.2, from coordinate 14,099,369 downwards.
AACATGCGGAGAACATGCAAACCGTGGCTGGAGAACATGCGGAGAACATGCAAACCGTGGCTGGAGAACATGCGGAGAACATGCAAAGCGTGGCTGGAGAACATGCGGAGAACATGCAAACCGTGGCTGGAGAACATGCGGAGAACATCCGAAGCGTGGGCAGATTTGCAGTGGACTTTGGTCCATCTTTATCACAATATCCTGTTTAATGTGTGTAAAGAGCTTGTTTTGTTGGCGCGTTGGAGTCTGAAGAACGTCCTGCAGAACATCTGCTCGTGTCAGGTTGACCCGGCCTCGGCTCTTAGTAACTGGGGTTAATGAGGATGTTTTTGCCCTCGTGTGCGGCTGATAGCTGCCGAGTGCACGTGGAACCGAGCTGATAACGGAGCGACGGCCGCCTGCTCGTCTGCGTTCACGCCTCATTCGTGAGGAGACCGTCACGGGGTCAAAGCGGGTCGAGGGTCCGCTAGAACCAGTGTTCTCTGTGCAGAGGAACAAGCAGGTGAATTCAGGCACTGCCTCTGTTATTGAGTGGTTGCATTGTTTTATCATGTAATAAACTCAATTATTGATTTGAACTTGAAAACTGTCTGCTTGAACTTTCATGTCCAGAATTGACCACAATCACGTGCAGAAAAGGTGCAAACTCCCACAAACAGCCGCTCCCAACCACAAACGGCCTCCTCTGCGGAACACGTGCCTGGTTCCAGTCCAGCACCGTGACCTTTTCTCCTCAACATTCCACGAGGCTTGTGCCAGTTTCCACCAGCTCCAACACAACTTTTCCTCCAACGCGGAGCTGTGACGTCTATTTTTAACCTCGTTCCTGCAGCACTAACGACTCAGACCAGCGAAACTCGGGTTCAAGCATTAAAGGCGCATTCGCGTCACTGCGCTGCCGCTCAGGTCCGGAGGAGGCTCCTCTCGGACCGGACCGGACCGGACCGGACCGGACCGGACCGCTCCGTCTCACCATGGCATCGTAGCGCAGCTTGTTCATGAAGTGCGCAGCCTCCGCTCCCTTGTAGTAGTTGAACCACACGGTTCCCTGGAACTGGTCCCCGGCGTCCAGCAGCAGCACGTTGGCTTCGGAACCGCGGACCTTCTGGATCACCGTGGCTCTCCGGGCCACGCCGGCGAAGCACGCGCCGCCGCCGCCGCATTTGCCGGAGTGCTGGCTGGTCTCCTCCACGCGGGCGTGGACGTCGTTGGTGTGGAGGACGACCAGGTCCCAGGCCGCGGAGCCGCACGCGCACGCGGCGCACGCCAGCAGGAGCAGCAGCGACGCGGCGCTCCGCTCCATCTCCCCGCGCACAAACAGTGAGGCGGAACGTGGAGGCGGCGGCTGCTTCACGACCTCCGCGCGCCTCACATCTGAAAGCCTCCTCTCGCGTGTTACGCGCACACGGGCGCGCGCGCTCAGGCAAGTTGCTTTGAGTTGGAGGCAGCAGCTTCGTCCGACGGAGACGAAGTTGCAGAAGAGCCAGGACGTCACGACGGGAGGAGCGGGTAGAACCGAACCGATCCGAACCTACCGGCGGGACACGAAGCAGGCGCGTGTGAAGGAAACGACCCAGGAGCAGGAGCCGAGACTCGGGCTTCATCCCAGGACAGTGACGTGACGTGACTCACTGGTAAAAGAACGCACGTCGTTCACGACTGACGTCTCGTCACGTGCGTTCACACCAGCGACACCGGGTTCGAGCGGAACCAGACAGAGCCAGACGTCCGTCTGTGCCGGCTGTTGAGCAGCTGGTGTCGCTAGAGGGCAGCAGAGAGCAGGACGTCGCCGCTTCAATTATTATTGTTGGGAGTTTTATTATTGTTGGGAGTTTTATTATTGTTGGGAGTTTTATTATTGTTGGGACATTTTATTATTGTTGGGAGTTTTATTATTGTTGGGAGTTTTATTATTGTTGGGACATTTTATTATTGTTGGGAGTTTTATTATTGTTGGGAGTTTTATTATTGTTGGGAGTTTTATTATTGTTGGGCCCGTTTTTGGGCTTCAGTCCTCGGGGTCGCTGGAGCTGCAGGTGGAGGATAATCAAGAGGCCGTGGAGACTGTGAGGCGTCCGTTTGGCGTCAGGAATGACCCGACCTCCAACCACAGCCTGTATTTGTTCAGACACAAACTAACAGGTGGCGGCTAAAAACCCTCATCCGAGTCCTAACTGTTGACCCGACGCTGATCGTATTTCCCTCCAGCAGCTGTTTGCTCTCAGCGTCTGGAGCTGGACGTGAACGTTTCCACCAGTGAGAGAAGCAGAACGAAGGCTCTTCACCGGTGAATCGTGGGCCCCTGATGGAGCCACGCGCCGCCTCCGTGTGTCCAGCAGGGGGCAGCAGAGCCCACAGACTGAGGCCGGAGCAGCAGGGTGAGTGACGCAGCCTTTCCAGCTCCAGAAGCTGCTGCCTCCGGCCCTGGAGGAGCAGGGAGGAGCAGGGAGGAGCGTGCGTCTGCATGTTCAGCCAGGCCACAGGTGGAGCAGGAACAAAGGCACCGCGCACGCATTGATCTGCGACCTTTAGCATCACACCGCTCACTGCTGCGTCCTAATGGAGTGTTAGCGTGACCGGACGCCGCCGCGCCCACAGCCCGTCTGTCTGCGGGTCGGGTCAGTTCAGAGCTGAGGTCCAGCTCGGTGCCACGCTGAGCTCTGGTTCAGCCCATTCCCTCAGAGCTCCTCCAGCGGGTCCTGCTTTAACCTTTGACCCCCCCGCTCGCCGCCACGTGATCTCCCACGGCGGAGCTGGAAGAGGCCCGATGAGGAGCCATCAACGCGGTCGGCTGAGAAGCTCTTCTCCAGAACAAGGTGTCCAAAGACGGAGCCCATTGTTCCTCAATACCAGCACTTAAACAGTGGAAGGAAGCAGAAAGCATCAGAGGCTCTAAAGCACAGAACCTCATTCATCTGGTGAAGACCCGTCCTACATGAATCTGCTCGAAGAGCGTGTGTGATGAGACCTCTGACGTCAGGTCACAGGAACCTCAGAACCTGGTTATTCTCTCCCAGTGCCACGTTCTTCCATCAGAACAGGACGCGACCATGGACGAGACCAGCAGCTGATTTCACCAGACGTTTCCCATTTTCCTTCAGTCAACACAACAAGAGTTCCGTGTTTAACTTTGGTGAAGTGGTTTGTTTGTGAAGCCAAACATGAGGCAGCACTCAGAGCCGGAGCTTGATTAATAACCCTGCACTTAAACGGTCTTCAGGAACGCAGCAGACGGACGGGTGAAGTGCCCGATCACTTTAATTACAGACCAGAAGGAAGCGCAAGGATTTGTGTTGGTGGAATCAGCGGAGACGGAGCAACAATAGCCGTCATCGGCCGCCGACTTCCAGGCGGTCGCGTCCGTCGCCTCCTCCCGTCCGTCCGTCGCCTCCTCCCGTCCGTCCGTCGCCTCCTCCCGTCGCGTCCGTCGCCTCCTCCGTCCGTCCGTCCGTCCGTCGCCTCCTCCCGTCCGTCCGTCCGTCCGTCGCCTCCTCCCGTCCGTCCGTCCGTCCGTCGCCTCCTCCCGTCCGTCCGTCCTCCGTCCGTCCGTCGCCGTCCTCCCCCGTCCGTCCTCCTCCTCGCCTCTCCGTCCTCCTCCGTCCGTCCGTCCGTCCGTCGCCTCCTCCCGTCCGTCCGTCGCCTCCTCCCGTCCGTCCGTCCGTCCGTCGCCTCCTCCCGTCCGTCCGTCCGTCCGTCGCCCCTCCCCCGTCCGTCCGTCCGTCCGTCGCCTCCTCCCGTCCGTCCGTCCGTCCGTCCGTCCCTCCTCCCGTCCGTCCGTCCGTCCGTCCGTCGCCTCCTCCCGTCCCTCCTCCCGTCCGTCCGTCGCCTCCTCCCGTCCGTCCGTCGCCTCCTCCCGTCCGTCCGTCGCCTCCTCCCGTCCGTCCGTCGCCTCCTCCCGTCCGTCCGTCGCCTCCTCCCGTCCCGTCCGTCGCCTCCTCCCGTCCCGTCCGTCGCCTCCTCCCGTCCGTCCGTCCGTCGCCTCCCTCCCGTCCCGTCCGTCCGTCCGTCGCCTCCTCCCGTCCCGTCCGTCCGTCCGTCGCCTCCTCCCGTCCCGTCCGTCCGTCCGTCGCCTCCTCCCGTCCCGTCCGTCCGTCCGTCGCCTCCTCCCGTCCCGTCCGTCCGTCCGTCGCCTCCTCCCGTCCGTCCGTCCGTCCGTCGCCTCCTCCTCCCTCCGTCCGTCCGTCCGTCGCCTCCTCCCGTCCGTCCGTCCGTCCGTCCGTCGCCTCCTCCCGTCCGTCCGTCCGTCCGTCGCCTCCTCCCGTCCGTCCGTCCGTCCGTCGCCTCCTCCCGTCCGTCCGTCCGTCCGTCGCCTCCTCCCGTCCGTCCGTCCGTCCGTCGCCTCCTCCCGTCCGTCCGTCCGTCCGTCGCCTCCTCCCGTCCGTCCGTCCGTCCGTCCGTCGCCTCCTCCCGTCCGTCCGTCCGTCGCCTCCTCCCGTCCGTCCGTCCGTCGCCTCCTCCCGTCCGTCCGTCCGTCGCCTCCTCCCGTCCGTCCGTCCGTCGCCTCCTCCCTCCGTCTCCTCGCCTCCGCCTCTTCCGTCCTCCTCCTCCTCCTCCTCCTCCTCGCCTCCGTCGCCGTCCTCCTCCGTCCGTCCGTCCTGTCGCCTCCTCCCCGTCCGTCCGTCCGTCCGTCGCCTCCTCCCGTCCGTCCGTCCGTCGCCTCCTCCCGTCCGTCCGTCCTCCCGCAGTTCCGTCCGTCCGTCCCCTCTCCTCCTCCCTCCGTCCTCCGCCCTCCTCCCGTCCGTCCGTCCGTCCGTCGCCTCCTCCCGTCCGTCCGTCGCCTCCTCCCGTCCGTCCGTCGCCTCCTCCCGTCCGTCCGTCGCCTCCTCCCGTCCGTCCGTCCGTCCGTCGCCTCCTCCCGTCCGTCCGTCCGTCCGTCGCCTCCTCCCGTCCGTCCGTCCGTCGCCTCCTCCCGTCCGTCCGTCCGTCCGTCGCCTCCTCCCGTCCGTCCGTCCGTCCGTCGCCTCCTCCCGTCCGTCCGTCCGTCCGTCCCCTCCTCCCGTCCGTCCGTCCGTCCGCCCCCTCCTCCCGTCCGTCCGTCCGTCCGTCCCTCCTCCTCCCTTCGTCCGTCCTTCCGTCCTTCGCCTCCTCCCTCCCCCTTCCTCCCTCCCCCGTCCGTCCGTCCGTCGCCTCCTCCCGTCCGTCCGTCCGTCGCCTCCTCCCGTCCGTCCGTCCGTCGCCTCCTCCCCGCTCATCAAACTTCATCCCCAAGTCAACGGCAGCGCAGGTCATGAGAGGCATGAAGGAGCTGGAGGTCGTCATCACACTAATTACATTAGATCTACGTGTAGACTAGATGAATCAATACTCAATACGATGTGCAATCTGCAAACTAAACAGGAAGCAGTGATCGTGGTCCCAGGTGGATCCTCCCTGCAGGAGCTTCCACTGAATCACAAGCCACACATTTACTTTAAGCTGAACTCCAACGTTGCTGCACATTTAAAAGCTGAGCTTCAGGTCACGTGACCACAGGAGGCTGCTATCGTCTGCATCCATCTGTTTGCTGGAGGACACCGCAGCGCTGAGAGTGCAACACATATCTCCTTGCAGACAATGTGTTTATCTGGTTGCCTAGCAACGCCTCTGAGGGGGAGGATCAGCAACAGGCCTTCAAATGTGTTTTAAAGCTTCTCTTGAATTCAGTGATGTGAACGTGTTTAACCAAAAGGCACATTTGCATTTGGTGACACTAGAATAACACCAGAAACATCAGGCGTGAACATTTGGAAACTTAACAGTCCGTTGATCAGTTCAGCAGCTTTCATGGGTTCACGTCTAGGTTCAACACACCTTTATGTTATTCAAGAGTCTCTCAGCCACGGCGCGATCACACCTCCGGCCTCCACCTGTCCCCACCGGCCCCCTCCAGCCTCCTCCTCCCTGCGATGCTGGAAGTCACAGAAGTGGAAGGCTCCACGCGAAGCCAGGAGGAAGAAAGTGACAGACGGAGAAATAAACAAATGACTTCAATCACTCACACACACACACACGGATGCTACCTGCCCTGACCACACACACACACACACACACACACGGATGCTACCTGCCCTGACCACACACACACACACACACACACACACACGGATGCTACCTGCCCTGACCACACACACACACACGGATGCTACCTGCCCTGACCACACACACACACACGGATGCTACCTGCCCTGACCACACACACACACACACACGGATGCTACCTGCCCTGACCACACACACACACGGATGCTACCTGCCCTGACCACACACACACACGGATGCTACCTGCCCTGACCACACACACACACACACACACACACACACACACACACACACACACACACACACACACACACAGATGCTACCTGCCCTGACCCCCCACACACACACACACACGGATGCTACCTGCCCTGACCACACACACACACACGGATGCTACCTGCCCTGACCACCACACACACACACGGATGCTACCTGCCCTGACCACACACACACACACACGGATGCTACCTACCCTGACCACACACACACACACACGGATGCTACCTACCCTGACCCCCCACACACACACACGGATGCTACCTACCCTGACCCCCCACACACACACACGGATGCTACCTGCCCTGACCACACACACACGGATGCTACCTGCCCTGACCACACACACACGGATGCTACCTGCCCTGACCACACACACACGGATGCTACCTGCCCTGACCACACACACACGGATGCTACCTGCCCTGACCACACACACACACACACGGATGCTACCTACCCTGACCCCCCCCACACACACACACACACGGATGCTACCTGCCCTGACCCCCCACACACACACATACGGATGCTACCTGCCCTGACCACACACACACACACACACACGGATGCTACCTGCCCTGACCACACACACACACACACACGGATGCTACCTGCCCTGACCACACACACACACACACACGGATGCTACCTGCCCTGACCACACACACACACATACACACACACACACACACACACACGGATGCTACCTGCTCTGACCACACACTCCAGACAGGAGGAAGCTAATTAGCTCCCTGGCTGCCCGCTGGCTCAGCAGTGAGTCCCATGTACGTTGTAGGATGAGCTGAAGCAGCAATAATGTGCGGTGCTGAAGCCAGGAAGACGTCTACACACCTGTAGGCAGACTTAAATAAATCCAGGGAAGTAAAGGGGCGATTCAAATGATTCATAGGAATCCTAAAACACGACTCTTAACCTCTTTGTCCTCTCACAGCTGCGTGCACTCGGACGCTCTGACCTGAGCCCACATCTGACGGTCCATGTGCCCACCAAAGTTACACGTCACAGCACAAGCCGAGTCCTCATCAGAGTCTTAGTGCCGGAGCGGGAGGGGTCCACGTGTAGAGCCAGAACCATCCATCCACCGGCGCAGGCCCACTTCCTCCGCTACATGATCACATGAACTAAGAGCTCGGACGCTGGTCTCTAATTCCTTTCACTCCTATTTAGTTAAACCATGTGCAAATTCTAATCTTCCACTACACCTCAGCTTTTCCTGCTGGGACCAGCTTCCTGTCTGCTTCAGCGGGTTCTGACAGCAGTGGCGGTCCGCCAGGAGAAAGCGGCGCCTCAGCACAGATGTGAAAGTCCTACCCTCATCAGAATCGACACCACAGCTACGCTCTGATTGACTGCAATTTCCCGGCTGCTCAGTGGGTATTGGTGTCAATCAGTCGTCACTGCCATCGTCCCGACCGTTGCTGACAGGCTGTCGGACCGGCGGGCCGTGCAGTACCAGTCCAGACGGAGCGGCGGGAAAACAAGGCGCTGTCAGTACCGTTCAGCACAGATACAGCAGGTCGAGCTGCACAGACACGAGGTGAACACAGGCCCGGGTCAGTTCTGAAAGCCAGACCGAGTCACTGTGTCTCAGGTTTTTCCTGCATCGCTGCTTCATTAACGGCAACAGTGAACGTGAAAAGGTGAAACAAGATGCCGGCGAGGAGCCGCTGCCAAGGACCCCATGAGCAAGTCAGTGGGACCAAGCAGCTACCGGCTCACGTTGACCGACTTCATTTGTTCTGCTCTCTTCTAAACGGGGGAATCTTCATTTGGATAATTTGCTCCAATTACGAGTGAATCAATGAACACGAGGCTTCAGGAGCTTCACGCATCACGGCGGCTCAGACACAGACAGACACCAGCCGTTGCCGTGGAGACGACTCCGATCACACAACGCCACTCAGTCTTTGGTTGCGAGCTCGGTTCTGGACGACCAGGACCCGTGGGGGATTGGAATCAGCTGCACAATCGCTCACCGCTGTGGTTTGTGTCATTTCTCCCATGTGACAAACCTTGAACAGGAGCGCGATGAGTTCCTCCAGGTTTCTGATGGTTCCAGTCAGGTGGTAAGGCAGGAAACGTGCCCCTGGTTCTGGAGCATGGGAAAATAAGAGCACGTTTTACTCTCATGAGGTTGGCTTCATTATTAAAAGCCATCTCCTCAAGTTGAAAGACAATGCGATGTTACACTGTACAGCTGCTAACTAAAGGACCTTGAGCAGGAGAGAAGCTGCGTCTCAGTCGCTGACAGAATGTTAAACAGCTCAGGGAAACGCAGCAGCCCCAAAAAGCAATGAGTACAGAGCCATTCGTCATTTCTGGGTCTGGGTTCAGCTCTGAATAAACATTTCCATCTTAAACGGCATGTCATCAATTAGTAATGTTCGTATGAGGAGGCTGCACCACGACCATGCATGAAACAGGCTGAAGGTTGTGGAGCCCCAGAGGAAGCTTCAAATGGTCCACAGGCCAAAGCAGGTTAATCAGAAGGTCTGCTGAAGCGGAGGGTGAAGTACAGGCAAAGCTTCAATGTCTGACAAATATCATTAACCGCAACTAAAGATGAAGCTCCACTTTGAATGTGTGTCTGTGGGGAAGGACACCGAGTACAGACGTTCTGCTTCTCGCGTTGGGTCCTTCAGCACCAACTGAACTTTTGTCTCTAGTTTGGCCTCAGAAACAAATGTTTCCCAGAGATCAACTGTGCAGCGGAGCTTCCAGGTGAAGTCTGGAGGCGGGGGGTTGAGCGACGTGCCAGACATAGAAACCTCTGGAAGATATAAAAATATCTAAACTGCAATTAATCTGCCTCCCACTGACTGAGCAGCGATTCCACTGGATCGACTCCAAACCACGCCGCAGTCTTCAGCAACAACAGGAACAAGGGGAAAGTGACCAGGACCGAGGCCACAAAGACCCACAGACGACGTTCAGTTTGAGAGAAGCCTGTAAACATCACAATTAGCAGACAGCAGCAGCAAAGAGTCACTATGATGGATTCTGCAACGAGCGTGAAGCCAGGGCACAGATTCATCATTCAGGACTGATTCACCTAAAAGTGTCTGATGGAGACGTTTCCTACTGAGCAGACTCAGACGAGCGCTTCAACCACACACAAAGCTGGTTTACTCATGAACAGGCTGTGAATGAGTCCAAACACTGGATGCACGACCACGGCCGCTCATCTGCTGATGATGTAACAAAGCTCAGGTCCAGCGATGTCAGAGCCACAGCCCCACGAACACCTCTCACCCTTTACAAGGCAGCCTTTATGCTCTGCCTTCAGCTCTTACAAGTCATCATAACAGCCCATTTATTATCTGAACGCTACAAACGTCAAAGTTCACCTGAGAGACTGACATTTACTAACCATGAACATCTCAACGTGTCGTTACCTCATGTTTGAGCGAGGCGGGTACGAGCTCCTTGTTGCTAACGGAGCAGAACACTCCGTTATTAATGAACAACGTCTGAGGAAAAGCAAACAGGCTTCTTGCGTCGCATCCAAGAATTTCTGCAGTGAAGCAACAAGTAATTTGAAGCTCAGTCAGACTCAGGCAGGGATTTAGCAGTGATTAGAAGCTTTGCAGCAGGTCCCAACTCGCATATTGTCTAAGCTGAAAAATGAGCTGGATATTGATGTGCACAGGAAGGAAATGATGTGAGGCTCTGACCCACGCTACCTGTGGCCTTCCTCCAGCTCTCTGTCCAGACATCAGAGTGGCTCTGCTGCAGCTGTAAATAAAGGCATCAGTTCATGAAGTCTAATGAGTGAAGGACGGAGGTCAAGTTTCACCACCACACGCTGAAGCACAGCTGTTCAATCAATAGCAATAGTCAATGGGGAAACAGCCATCAGTCCATTTACTGCTGCCGCTCCAGCCTGGAGACACGAGAGAGAGCGTGGCCTTCAAGGATTCAACAGTCTGAAGCTGCATGCATTACTCCTGTGATTGCACCGAAAATGACAAATGCAGAACCACGGTGGTAAAAAGAAATAGAACTGGGTCCATGAAATGAAACACACTGTGGAACTGAATGAGAAAACACAAAAAGTGCATTTGAAAATGGAAAAGCACTAGAAGTCTGAATACATGAGAAGCAACAGAGGCCTGTGGTGGTTGAATGGGAGCTGAACCCCCCGGCATCCTTCAAGGCTCAGTGACAGCTTGACACATGATCTTTCTAAATGTCACAAAGCCACTTCCACCACATTTCAAATCCACCTTTAAAGAGGAGTTAATGTGGAGATGAGCTGTCTATTCATGACGTGTGCTGGGACAGCTCATCCCCCCCGTGCTCCGTGCAGTTAGTTGGTCCTGCTGCTAATCAACTGGCTCAGATGATGGATAATAGCTCCACCTCTACAGGCAGAGGAACCTTGGAAACCTCGCAGCCATAAAGAACCGCATCGATTGAGGCCAGTCGATGTTTGGAGCCTGTAGCCAAAACACAAACTCAGATCAGTCAAAGCTCAAGGAAACGTGTTGGCGCGGCCCCAGAGGGACTTTATCTGGACTCACCGCGCTGCTGCTTCAGAAGCTAAACACCCGTGTGCACAACTCCAGGCAGAACACAAGCAATGCGTCTGACCTTGTACACCATCACAGGCGCTCCATTGATTCCTGGACGGGCCGTGTGCCAGCAGGGACGAACGCGCTGCTCCACGCTCCAGGTACGAGTCCGGTTACAGCACATGAATGCGTCGTCAGCCCCACGAAGGTCCCACAGCTGAGGCGTGCGTCTGTCAGACAGAGGCTGCAGGAGGAGACGCGGGAGCCGAGCTGTGGATGGAGACAAACTCAGCAGCGACACCAGAGAATGAGACAAAACCCAACACTGAACCAACCAAGTCATTTACTGACACAAGCTGTATTTGGTAAAGTAGAAAGAAGCCAGGAACAATGTTCTGTTTCACCATCAATACCATTTCTGTCAGAGTTAGTAGAAAACAAAACAACCTGCGTCATGTTTTCTGCTGCCGTCAGACTCATCCAGTAGCACCTGCTTAACTCAGACTCCAGCTCAGCGTGTCAACAGCTGACTGGGCTTTGGAGGCAGGTCAGACTCAGTGCGGTGTGTGAAACCTCCGCTCTGAGCGCACAGACAGACGCGGATCTGGTTTGACGCTGGGCTCGTGTTCCGTCTCCAAACGCCGCTGCTTGTTCATAATGAAAGCCATGATAGCGAGTGCTGACACAACGGATCCATACCAGATTCACTGACGCTGATGAGCTGACAGATGCTCTGTTTTCATCCAAACATCAAACTAACACATCAGAGATGTTCTCCACTCATTTATTTTACTCTATAGTAGTTAATTCATTTGGATTCTGTCATTGCAGGAACACGAGCTACTGCCGTGAAACCTCATCATGAATTGATGGAACGAAGCGCAACAGTGGATATAATCCTAATGAACCTAATTCATGATGAAATGAACAAAGGCCAGATTTGACGTACACATCAGCTTCCTGTTTTACCCGATCATTTCAGAAACATCTGTGGAACGAGGCCAGTGAGCGCAACATCTGGACGGCATCCAACCTCCTTTAGTTTCCACACTGATCACAGTCAGAGCCCCACTTATTAGCGTGAAGCTCTATCTTCACAATCCAACGGTCTTTGCATCTCTTTTGGTTGATTTCCTGGGAGCAACTTACTGAAGAACTGCTTTGTTGTCATCCATTAGCATCCAGACGACCACCGAGGGGACGAAGAGATCGTTCCTACTCACACAGCAGCACGTCCCCCTTAGCCTCGCTGAAGCTCCTTCAGGATCAACCCCCCAAGAACTTTGATTTGTAACAGCAACAAAGTGAAAAGGAATCTTCATATGAATGTGCAGACGTAAGGAGCCACCGAGCTCAGGGATCACTGCGTCCTTAGGGTTAGTTCACATAAGCTGCAGCCTTTTACGTTTTCACTGTAACGTTCTACACCCCGTTAAGCTCAAAATCACGAGGCTCTGTGTTCCGTCTGCTCCAAATGTCCTACAGTATGTGGACTAAACGTTTCATCTGTGCCCTGCTGAAGGTTTAATCATCAATCACACTAAAAAGCTGCGCTGCTGAAGACTTGAATGAATGAATGAATCTGTTAACAAGCGATCAGACTGGAACGAGTTTGGACTCTACTGGTCGACTGTCGGAACGAAAGCACAGCCAACAACGCTGTGGAAGGACCTGAACAGGCAGGTCACGGCTCATGCCATTTCACCCTCTCCTACACTGACTCGTGAAGACAGAAGCGCAGATCACATCCCACCGCGGGCTTCATCTGCTGATGATGCCTCCATGTTTGCTCCTGTCAATCCCATGCATGATCAGACAGATCCCCTTCGCCAGCGAAGCGCATTAACCAGCGGTGCACGTCTGAGCAGCCCCCTCTTATCTGTTAAACGCAGCCTATCCCTGCTTTGCTCTCAACAGGATATGAAAGATGAGCAGATCACAGACAGAGGGGGCCACAAACCCACAGCAGCCACAATAGGAGTGATGGCTATCGCTCAGCCTTCGCTCATTCATGTGTAGCTCTACTGTTATTGCAGACACCAAATACACGACCCTGAGGAGCGGCAGCAGGTTAAGATCCATAGGACACAGATGCAGAGAAGCCGTTTGCAGACGACATGCAAGCCGTTTAAATCTTCATCTGTTTCACGCGTCCTCCATCTAATAAACTCCACGCTGGCATTATGACAAACTGCAACGCACACCAGTGGAGGCAGGACTGTGTTAGAATGTTGGCTGCTAGATGGAGCCCTGGAGGAAGCAAAGACAAGCAGGGATAGTGGATGGAAGCGCCTCCTCCCCGGCGGGCGGTGCCGACGGAGACACTCAGTGTTACTCATCTAGACATTAGGAGGCATGTGATCATCTTACTGCTGCGCTGACCTTGGCTTCACACCTGACAAAGTATCACATGGACGGAATGAAGGCAGGGCCAATAATTAGAAGCACATTTATCACATACAGTAACAGTCACTGATCCTCACTGAGCAGTTGGTCAGCTGGAAACTTTATGGAATTAACACATACAACTAATGTTGGAGACATCATCAAAACAACTCTATCTTGGACAGAAACTAAAAAGGGCTTAATAAACACTTAGACATTAGCAGGACGATTTACAAATGGTTTTAGTTGGGTCCTTCCTGCTGTAAACGCTGATCATCACCAGCGCCTTGGTTTAATATTCCACCTTGACTGGAAACAGGCTTTGTTTTAATACATTAATTAGTTAGGTGGCGGGTGAATCCACAGTGCAGCGCTTATGGTGATGAGGGAGGATCAGAGGATCAGAGTCTGCTCAGAAAGTCACCTGTCCTACTTCAGTCTGGCCTCCCTGTCCCCTTACTCCCTGAGGAGGCGTCCTATCCTCCACATAGCGATGCAAAACAAGGGGAACTCATCTGACAGGAGGAAGACGCGCTGCTCCAAATGACTCAGGAAGCCCATCTGCTCCGTCTCCACCTCCAGCCTGCTCGGCACCTCTGGGTTCTGCAGGAGCACCTCCAGAATCCCAAACAGGTAGGTAGAGTTCTGGTACTGATCCAAGGGAAACGCTTCGAGGGATGAAGTCCCCGGCTCCTGCTGAGAAGCATACACATTACATCAGTGCCGTTAGAGACAACCTCAGTTTAATGAAGCATCTTGCGGCATCCGCTGCCTGGCGAGTCCTCTCCCTGTTAGTGCTCCTTCCACGTCAGAGAAGCCGCGGGAGGCTGCTGCAGCTACGTGTGGAGGCTCAGGCCTTGAGGCAGCGGCTGCGTCCTCTAACCCCTCGCATCATGAGAAGGTCACTTCACTCTGGAGAATTAAAACCATCTCACAATTGACTTTTTAGTATGGGCTGAAGAGAGTTCTCTCCCTCTGGCTATAAACCTTATCAGGACTGAAGACAACCACCAATGAAGGAATAAAAACATTTCCACTTAGGTTTAGAGTCTAGTTTAGTGCCGAGCGGCTGCTGGATGCTTGTAGAGGTTAAGGCTGCTGCGCTGTAGGTGAACGGACCGTAAGCACTTGGTTTGAAGTTATAACAGATCACTGACTGCTGCATGAGACGTATCATCACTCTGGTCTGGGGCTCATACATTTTAATGCCGTCAAGAGCACAGATTGGTGCCACACCCTTTAGTTAGTGAAGTCATGGCTCTTCTTCATCAACTTAACTAGAACAACACACAGACTAGATGTTGGAGGCTGAGGACACGTTGCTGTACACGCAGCGACCCACAGCTGAGCAGAGGGTTTATTAAAAGGCCTGGACAGGATTCACAGTGTGAAAACAGGTTCACGTGTGAGGTCTGCCCTGACTGTGAATTCAGCAGCTACAGACATGTTCACACTTTGTGCTACAGCAACTGTCAACACGCAGGGAGCGAGGACAGAGCCGTGGGCTCTGGAAGCCTCCACTAAACAAGACTGTCTGGGCTCCGTCCCTGCACTACTCAGATCCTGCCCTGGTGTCATCCAAGCTCCGTGGAGGTTTTAAAGGGGGTCACTGAATTTAAAGAAGCATTCACTGCTGCATCATGACATTGTGTGTACGGGTTTGTGTCCTGTCACTGCTCCTACAGACGGAGAAGCTCCTTCAGCTCTACTCGGTCCGTGTCCTCCCAGACAAAGCTCCACCATCCGTTGGACTCAGGAAGTAAAGGTGCTTTATGTCTGTTTGTGGGTGGGAGCGAGTGCCACACATTCTACTTAAATCTCCAACCTGTCAATGACTCACATGCCCCAGAAATTTATGGAGTCATGAAGCAGGATTCAATGGACAGCAGAAGTCAATAAGTGGAAATAACATCCAGCGGGAGCCGTGATGGAGCATCGGTCACATCAGGTAATGTAGAGATGGAGGAAACCTTCTCTCTGTGGGATTTGTAAAAAAAAGTTAGTATGAAAAATACTAAGTGTGTTTTACTAAAAGAAGTTAAACCATGTCAGCAAATACAGTCACACACTGTTCTGTTCTTCCACCTGCAGCCAGAACTGTGCAGCTTCCAGGAACCAGAGCCAGAACCAGGTGGAGGGGACTCTGGGCCCACCTGAACCCTGATGTCCAACATTTAGCTCGGGTCACTCTCAGTCCTGAACCTTGAGGTCTGGTTGGAGAGAAACAGGCAGAGCCGTTCATCAGGATTATTAAAAGGCAGCAGCAAATCCTGTGGCTGTCAGCCGGCAGCCGGCCGGATCCCAGAGGAGCGCTAACGAGCCAACAGACAACTCAATCAGCCTGTCCTGCTGGGACACATGCAGATGGGCCCTCCATCACTTCATTTACCGGCTGGAGAACCAAAGGCTCTGCTTTCATTCACAGTTCTCATGTCGCTTCCAACTGTTCTTTGCAAAAACTTCTATAGAACGAAAACAAATGAGCAATGTTTTAAGCACATGTGCAATGGATCTTTAAGAACGGATGTGTGATTACTGAGGCGAGAGGCTCCTGAACCACTTAAAGCGCTGGGGTCCACATCCATGCACCAACAGGTGAACAAAGCCCCACAAAAAGGCAGCTCGTTAGGGCCATGAATAAGAAAGGCACCATGTGCTCCAATCAATCATGTCTCACCGAGTGCCAACAGCAGAAACACTCAGCAGAAGACATTTACAAGGAGGAAGTGAAACCTAATAAGATTTAAGTCATTTATCATTTGTAGTAGACCACTTACTGCAGCGTGACATTTAGCAGAACATCCACCACAGGTTGGAAACCAGTCGAGCACAGATAAATATTTACTAGTCGGAGCCGTTCCTGTCTTTCACCACCCTCAGTCAAGATATGCAGCAACACAACCTGTGGGTCATTGTGTTGTCCTTTTACATGCGCCAGGACTGATGTGGATGAGCAGGGTCAAAGGTTATGGTCACACTTAATTAGCATCTAAGTGTCAAAATAAGTCATCACGAAAACTCCCCGCTGTGATTCAGAGGCAGAATGGGACACGATGTGTCGATGAATGAACATTTAATAAAACAAACTGTCCAAAGCCGCTCTTAACTTCAGGTCAGACGCACCGGATCAGCTGGATGTATCTATTTGATTAAAGCTGGGGCTCGGCCCAGTTCTGACTGGGCCACAGGCAAACACAGCCTAACCAATGGAGAACAAAGCCAGATAACAGCGTTTCTGACAAAGTGTAACTTTCATAGCAATAAACGCTGTTTGTTTGCTGGAGGACTGACAATCCTGTAGTTTGGTCTGAGATGATCTGACCTCTTAAACTAATGGAGTGGCTTCACGCTGCTTTAAAAACACACATCAAAGGGCTAATTGCCAGAACTTCTTTATAGCTGATAAATGTTGCTAATTAGCTTTCAACCTCCAATGACTCACTGCTTTTATCAGCGTTTGCAGTTCCGTCAAGTTACGTCAACAGCCTTTTTCACAAGGTGCTTTTTCTCCGTATCTGCATAGATGCATAAAGAGAAAAAAGACAAACGGGAAAGAGCATAAGACAAGGATGAGAAAAAGGAGACGCATTAATGTAAACAGAACGAAAACGATTTTGTATGAAAAGAGCATAAGAGCTTCACAGAATGCAGAGACAGAATCAGATGATATAGGAAGAAAGAGATAGATGAAAAGGAGCGATGCAGGAGGGAGGGGGAGAGAGAGAGAGAGAGAGAGAGAGAGAGGCGCTGACAAAGAGCACATAATGAAGCCGCTCGGCTGCGAGTGTGAAGGGCAGTAATTTACTGATCAAGGACAGAGATTGATTTGTGGGCAGAGTGGAACAGAAAGCCCACGGTGCGAGTGAGACGCCTCAGCCTCCATTCCACGCCACGCCGCCTGTCACAGGACAGCGTCCCAGCAGGAGGCACAGCTGCAGGACGCCGCGAGGCCCGTCCAGTCAGAGTGGAAACACGTCTGCAACTCAGCGCCTGACACAAAAGCTAATTGTTGGATCGACTCTGACCGGTTTGTTTTGGTTAATTGGATATCTGGGGGCTAATCTGAAATCATAGCATCCTTTAGTCTGAGTCAACATGGAAACCAGACCAAACAGAACGGAGCTCATTCCTTAGTTACGGCCGACTCTCATTAGCCTCTACAAACTAATTCAAATTCATGTAATTTTCTTATTTCTGTGCCTGATGATGCTCATTTAAGGCTTCATCGCTTCTTAGCAGCCTTAGAATGTGCCTCTCAGACTCAAGCCTTCTGACAGAAAGCATGGACGCGTGACGAAGCTGTGAAAAGCGCTCCGACTTCCTGGTGGTCGGGTGGAGTGGCCTCGGGCCTCCCCACCCGTTTGCCACAGGAGACGGTTTCCAGGGATTGATCTGTTCCTCTTCCTATCTGCTGCCGTCTTGTACAAGCGTCCTCTCAGTGTCTTCATTTCCCCCTCAACATCTCTTTGAAGGCAAACCGCTGACAATCCACTGATTCCACCGACAGAAAATCGATCCAGTCTCATCCAGGCCTGGCCTCATATCTTGACAATCTGACTTGCCCCGGAGGTTGAGCAACACAGGTTTTTCTGTTCTCCACACACACAAAGTGCTGCCCCCCCGATTTCTGGAAGTATGTGTCACTATCAGCAACACAAGGACTCGACTGTTGGAGGTTCATTCTCTCTTTGGTTAAATGGTCTCGTGAGGCATCGACAGCCACAGTCGGGAGGGTCATCTGTCACCTCTGCCGAGCTGAGACCGAACTGATAGGACAGCGAGTTCCCAAGAGCCACGCACGACATTTAGAGACGCCACTCACTATGAAGCCAAAGGAGCCACGAGAGCAGAGATCGAGCTTCAACTTCAACAAAGACACGACCTGAGCTGGAGTTTTCCTTCTGACCAGGTGGAGGCGGAGACTGAAAGCAGAGGCATGAGGAGATCAGGAGTGATGAATAAATGTGCATTAACACGGATCCTCACCTGGATCCGTGGGAACGCTCCTGAAGGGGCCTCGGAACGGACTGCAGCTCCACAGACGCCACACTTAGCTTTGATCACACAGTCATTTAGTCATCAGGTTAAAGCTCTAATGAGAGCGGGGCTTTGATCCTCCGCTAGCAGCTGCACCTGCCCTCGGACTCAGCAGCAGTGGAGGCAGGTTTGTGAGGACCCTCCTTCAGCACACGCTGCTGCAGCTCTGCTAACGTTATGCGTGTTTCTAGTTGTGGGGGATTTGGGAAAATCAACTGCTAGACTCAGTGTCTCTGCTTAGTCATAGTTTGGATCCTAGTGCAGGAGGTTTCAGCAACTCTGCCAGAAGGAATTTAGTTCTGGGCCAAAATCCTGCTCTACCAATGTACTTGGCATTGATGCAGTCTGCTCTAAATATTGGCTGAATTAATTTCACATTTTCTCCAGCAGCAACTGCTAGTTTTTAAATATAGTGGCTTCTACTTGCCACCAACATCTGAACATTGGTGACAAACCACTGTGCAGATACGAGGCGCTCAGGAAGATGCAGACTTGTGGCTCAGAGATGGAGCTTAGCATAAAAACACCAAAACCATGACATTAACCGACCGGTTCTCTGTCGGAGACCTGAGCTGCAGACACGAACCCTAATGAAGAAGGTCAAGACAATCCTGAAGCCACACATTTCCACCCATGGCTGCACTGTGTCCACATCCACAGGGTGTGAGCATCAATGCGCCACTGAAAGCAGAGCCAGGCGATGACTGTGGGAGGAAGACGAGGATTAAAGGACGCTAATTAATTAAAACGCTGCATATGCTTCAACGTGGCAACTACAGAATAAGAGTGAAGACAAAGGAGCCACATGTTGGAAGCAGCTCAAAGCTCCACAGTCCATCAAGAGCTAATGTAGCAGCAGCTAGTGCAGAGTAAAGACTGGGTTCTTCTGTGTGTGTGCCTCATTGTTCCTGGACAATGGGTTGGTTCTGGCTGCTCCTCCTGTATCAGAGCAGCGAACTCCACCTGTTGCTGCCTCCCTGTGCTTCATACAACAGATACGCTGGGCTGCAGATGAGCAGGACAACAGGTCAAGCTGAGCGGGCGGCTACTAGTAGATTCTGAAAGCCAGCGTGTGCGGTTCCTACTGCCTGTCCACACGTCTCTTCATTGGAGACTTCGTGATCTAAAGCGGACCTTCGTTACACGTGGTTCAGCAGTGCGTCAGCTGAAGGATGATGGTTTGAGGCTCCATGTATCGCCTCAGCTGCTTTTACAGCAGCACTGGCCGTCTCCATTACTGGCTGCATTTGGAAAACTCGTGCAGAGAGTGTATTGCGTTTCCATGACAACCACAAGCAGGAACTCTCATCAGCAGCAGGAGATAGGCTTTCGTCTCTTTATATGGTGATATTGATAGTTGCTGCATCTTCTACATGTTCAACAACGTGGTAGCCTGCAAAGCTGTCGCTAATGTACACGTCACCATGTTTATTATCATTAAACACCATGTGTTTAGCAGACGCCCTTGGATCATGTCAGTTTCTACAATCAGTTAACTGCATAGCTGTTTTTTCTTGACAGAAGCCAAAGCTAAATCTAGTCTTTTGAACATTTCAGTCTCTCACCATCTCAGACTCTTACTAGTCCGACTACAATCTTTCTGCAGTGCAACCAAGTGACAGTACATCCATCAGGCCTAGTTCTCTGTTGGAAATGGTGACCTGGAACCTTAACACTGTCCTGATGACAAATGTAAACGCGGGAACAGAACCATCCAAATACCACTTCCGCTCAGACAAAGCACTTCCATTAAACTTACAATTTTCAAGAATGATTTCATCTCTTGGTTTGACATTATCATCAGGCATCACACTCAAAAATGTAGGCCCAGGAGCGTCTGAAACTCAGGAATCAATCCCCTTCTGATGTATGAAAATAAAATGTGATGTACTGAGCAGAGCTGCAGCGAAGGGAAAAACATCCCCAACGATTCAGTAGAGGCTGCACAACCCAGAGTGAAAATTGAACTGGCACTGGCCTTTACAGGCATCAGCTGTGATGCTCATTTCCTCTGGCTTTGCCACCACTGCTGAACCCTGCATGTGTGAAAAGTCATTCATCACCTCCAAGCCAAATTTAATATCCCCAAGCCAAACTTAATATCATTAAGGCTAATCATCCGGGCAACGGCAGGTCACAAACTCATCACATCAGCCCAATCAGGCAATAGGAGGCTACACAGATAAGAACAGTTGTGTAAAACCCAAGCTTAAGCCAAACTAGTCCCTGTGTGGATCCACAAGCAAAAGGGCTAAACACCTGCAGCAATACCAGGTCAGAGACGCAGAAACACGCTTCAGTCCATCAAGTGCTCTGTGGCAGAGACACAGAATCAAAGACCATCACTTTAAAACTCACAATGTTGATGCCAAGCTTCCACCTGATGATTCTGTCAACAGGTGAATTCATTAGGGGAAGAATCTGGACTGGGCTGAGATCTGGTGCTTTTCTTCCATCCACCCACCTCCAGTCCTCTACAATCCATCAGTGACAAACACGGGTGGATGTGAGCAGCGAGCGCAGACCACCCACAGTCTGCATGAAGCGGCGACAGCCCAGGGAGCATAATAACGGTGGCGGAGTGGCATTTATACTGCCCAGCGGTGTATTTCGTGCCGGCTCTGTCCCCAGGGCTGTGGCTGTTTGCTGTGACTGTTCGCCCTCTGACAGAACAACACAGTGCCCAGATGGCGCAGCTTATCTGTATGCGACGCTGCTCCAAGGACAGCGGCGCTTAGCTGCAGTATCTCTAAGGATGCATGTTGGCTCAGGTCGAACACTCACCACTTTGGTGACTCCGCTCACACTTTACGGATTCTCAGCACACACCGTGCGTCGGCCTGGAAGCAAACACAAACCTCACACCATGCACACATGCACATTAATCGTTTCCTCCTAATTCAGCCTCATCAGACGGCTGTTCCCTAGGGAATAAATGAAGACGCACTGTTGTTGAAAGGCCAATGAGGAAACAGGAGCTCGGCTCTGAGCTGGTTCCTGCATGTGGCTCCATGTGAATGTGACAAGGAGCCTTCAGCCATCACCACGTGAGCTCTGGCCTCAGCAGACAGACCTGTTGCCTGCACCGCCACCTGGGAGGAGCGGAGGCCCCTCAGCGCCGCAGCAGCGGCTGGTGGTACCTGCTAACGGTGCAGTGAGCAGACGTTGGACATCAGCGACTGCTCACTGCACCGCCTTGTTGAGACAAACGCTTCCTCCATCACGTGCACCTGCAGCTGCTCCACAGTAAAATCACTCCACAGTAATCATGCCGGCGCTTTTATGCAAATGAGCTCATTTCATACACAACAGCAATATTAACTCATCACTATGCCATTATTGGTAATGTGGCACAATGAAGTGAATCTCCAAAGCACTGTTAAATAATTAGTAAGTGTGACCATAAGGGCCATCGTGTTTGGTTTGGTTGGGTCTGTTTTAGCTAATTACAACAACGACTTCCTGTTACAAAGCTGCTGGAATCTAATCATGAAAGAGGTTCAGCATTTATGATTGTTTGGCAAACATTTAGACATATTTATTTCTGCCTGCACTTCCTGCATTAAAATCGTTGCAATTACAACTTTTTGTATTTGTAATCACTTAAAGAGTCTTTTTACCTAAAAGCACATTAACATTTGCCTTTTCTCATTTAAATATATAGATTAGCTTAAATATTGTGCAGCCAAAACAACACTGTGCCAGTTGCTTAATGAGTTTTTTAAAAGCACACGTTCCAGAAAAATAGATTCAGAATCTCTGCACATATATCGCTAACACGAAAAACAACGGCTTTGAGTTAGTTCATGCCACAAACCTACAATTTCAAGTTGGAAGGCATAAATGCAAAACACCTTCCACCAGTTTATTTCTGTAGTAATAAAAGCTCTAATGAGAACTGAGGAACTGCGTCAGTAGCGCCATTACTTCCTGTCCTGCTTTGTTCTCTGCTTAAAAGCAGCTTTTTGTCACCCACAACCTCTGAGGACCTGAGATCTCAGCCATGTCTCATACTCAGGACCTGGAGGTTCAACAGTTTCACTCATCATTCCCTTTGCATAGCAGCATAAGCTAAGTGCATGAACTGCTAATGGGGATGTCTGAGGAAACAACCCACAGCTCACTGTCCCTCTCTTAGCCTCCACGGAGTAACGAGGAGCAGTGTGGAGGTGGACTCTGCAGATGGCTGTCTGCAGGCTCTGAAAATGTCAAAGCACCACATTAACTCCAATCGATGCCAACATAGTAGTTAATGCAACTTTGCAATTACAGGTCTTATGAATGCACAGAGCACGAGGAGGGTTCTTCATCTGTATCTGTGTGGAGGTTGACTCCTCAGATTCCTGCCCACTAACACCGATTACTGCTGCTGTGTTGGAGGCAATGGCTCCACAGAGCTGCTCCGCATGGTCAGTATCTCCAGTAAACAGTGGGTTCAGCTGTTTTGTTAAAACTTGCCTCTTAAAAACACAGTGGTGATAAAATCCTCTCGAGCGGCTCAGTAGGGAGAGAGCACGGCCGGCCCTGCTGAGTGGGAGGAAGCTCAGCAGGCCGGACCAGGGGAAGCTTCTTTAGCCATTTCCTTTTTTGCTCCTAACACATTTCCATTTGGAAGGACCCCTAGTGGCTTCACACTCGGCTTTGCTTTTCATAAGGAGCAGGACGGCCACATGGAGCCCAGCCTGGGCTGTCACCAAGCTGCTGAGAGGCATTAGAATACAAGGCGAGCGGCGTCTTGTGGGACGCGGTATTGATTACAGTGGCTTAGAAGTGACTGTGGCAACGAGTCAATAGGGCACACGATGCCCCAGGCCTCACACGGAAGGTGAAAGAAATCGGTGAATGTCTGGGGAACAAAGTCAGAGAAAGGTGGGAAGAAAACCCTCGACCCGATAAGGTTTGAATGTGTTTATAAGCGACTGAGGACTGAAAGGGTCTCTTGCTGCTCTGGAAATGTGTCTGCGATAGCAAACGGTCGACGTTTGGGAACACGACTGCAGCTCATCATGACGCAGGGGAGGCAGAGAAACAAACACTGACACAGAGCCAGAGGAGGAACAGAGCAGGATGAGAGAGTTTACCTGGAAGGCCTGCCAGAGCCCATGAGCCAGAGCGCTAAGCTGAGAGAGGAGGTGGCCGATGAGGAAGGACTTTGACAAGCTGCTGCTCCCCAGGGTCATCAGACACGGCGTCAGCTCCTCGGCAGCCTGGACAAACAACACGTTAGGCACATCTTCCTTCCATAGATTTGTGGTGCTGGACTTGTGATTGTCTGAGGGTTTCATCGAATTCACTGTCCCAAGATATGTGACAGAGATCCCACGCTGTTTTCCATTTGTACGCACACAGGTGGATCAATGTAATTCATCCTGAGACCAACCAGTGATTTAAGCTTTTATTAACAGTCCAGCAGACCGTTAATAAATCAACACACACAAATCTGACACCTAACGGTTTTACTTTTGCAGGTTGCGCAATAATAATTGTATTTTTTAAATAAAATGTGTTAAATTCAAAGAAATGGTTTTCAAACAGCCAGAGGGACGAATGTTAAGTAGTTAATCCATTCTGTGTTGATCAGGTCTGGCCTTCAAATAGGAGTCTACAGACGAAGGGACGCTTATTTCTCAAGTTCATGGATTTTAAGATTAGTATATTATGAAGAACATTCAGACAAAAGCTTCATGAAGAAAGCAAAACTAAACCAGTGATGCTTTTAGAGAGTCTCACGCTCGACCATTTTAAATCTAATACTAAATTCAGTCTAAGTGACATGTTTCACTTCCTGTGAGGCTGAGTCAGGCTTCTCAGCCATCGTTCTGAGGTAACTCCAGTCCTTTGTGTTCTGCCTCGAATCACAAAAGATGAAAAGATGATATTCATACAGCTACTGGGATCAGCACCACCATTCCACACCGTTACCCAGAATGCACTGCAATGCTAATAACAAGCTGATCCCAGCTGTTATACCGGAGATGCATTTTGTTACGTGTGTCTGACATTTCTGTATCTCACGGTAACTAATACTTCATATAGTATTTAGGGTTTGAAGACATTTAAACCAAAACAGATCAAACGTTTTTTTCCCCCCAACGAAGGATAAGGACATTCATTCCTTCAATGATGAACCATTAAACGTTTTTCCAGCCTGTCAAGGTTACGTGTACAAGGACCTTTGCCCATGCGCAGCCTGCTCAGCATTCATGCTTCCCTTCAGCGACAGCCTGATTCATATTCACATATTAAAGGGGGAGCGGCCAACGCATCCATATTGTCCTTTGTTACCATGCAACGACTCAGCAGCAGCCGAGGAGACATTGTTGGGTTCAAGGGCATCACCATTATTGTTGCTTTTCAATTTGGTTTAGGGAATTCAACCAGCACTGAGACGTAGAGCTAAATCAATTTGATGCTTCAAAATGAATAAATGGGTTTTTGACTGTTGTTCCAAACAGACTGGATGCAACTGAATGAGGAGCAAAAATAAATAAAAAAACAAACCTGAAATGTAATTTGCTTTCCACTGCCACGGCTCCTGATTACCTCTGGAATGATATGGGGACATTATGTGAAATTGTCTGGAATGATTATCGTATCAAGAGATTAATTCATGATTTAAAACAAATGAAGGGAGGAGATTGTTGTTCAGCTTCCATCTCTCCACTTCAACCTCTCTGCCCTTTTGATGCTCAAGTTTGGGGTCGACTTATTTGGTTGTTAACTTGCAGATACCAGCGCACGTCACAACATTACTGTTCAAGTAAAAACCAAACAAGACCGGAGCAAACCTGCTTCATGGGACCAGCAGCCGTTTGGTGACTAAACAGCAGCTCTGTTTAAAAACCAGTTACTGCAATCAAACGGCTGGGCCTGAAAACCAAAGCACCAGCATCTTTCATCATCAAAGCAAACTGACACTAAAAGGTTAACACCCAGAGACAAACAGCAGAGCCTCACATTTAACCAACCTTTTATGCCGTTCTTCATGTTTACAGGCAAATCCTGCAGCCATAACACTGACGGGCAGCATTGTCTGGAAATTAATAGAGCAATAACAGGTGAGCTAGAGGCTGAAACGCATGAACTGAGCTGGAACCAATATATGAGAAGCTAATAAAAGTTCTTGAGCAGACAACAGGACGGCGCGGTACGATGAGGCGGCTCGGGGTTATTTGAGGCCAGGCGTTCTCCTCCCTGAAAGGCTATTACGTGAAATATGTCTGCAGCTCAACGCTGTGAGAGTGACATTTGAATGAAGCCACTTGGGATTCAGTACCTGCAATTGCATCGTCTGGGCCCTTCATCATGTCCAATCTTCTTCCCCATAGACCGTAACAACTCCTCCAGGTGTGTCTGAGAGTCGCAGCCAGAAATAAGAGCTCTCCTCGTGGATGAGGCAGGACCTGCCGCTGGGTAAACGGCCGCCGCTCGCAGGAGTTACTCCTGAAGATGGAAAACACTTGGGCCACGAGCACTTGGCCGCCACTCACTCAGCCGCCTTCATGCTTTCACTACAGAGCTGGGCTTTAGAATGGCTGGAAACTAACGCATTGGACCAACGCTGTAACAAACAGCCAGTCAAAGAGGAGCAGCGGCTCGTGTCTTAACCTTTCTTTAGCGACAGTAAACACACAGACACTAGGAAACCGTTTTGGAAGCACTCGGGGAAAGATGACAGCATCATCTGCAGCTCTTACAGACCATGAGGTTATTGGTCAACATCTACTACAGCTCAAACAGAGGATCCGCACTGAAATCACTGAGGCTGCAGTGCATCAACACACCTCAACAAATCACTGGAAAATAAAAAGGTCAAGAACAAGTCAGTTCAAACTGAACCTGTATGTGAGAAAGTGAGCCTGCTGACAGACAGAACAGGATGGAACCAACAGAAGTACACTGACTGGAAGCACAAAAAGGCAACGGCACTAGAAATGGGTTTAATGGTTCATGACGACACTGCATCCGACACAGTCTCATCCCTGAATATCAATTTGCTCCTGAGCAGCGTGAGGAGTAGATTAGTCTCCCGTCAGACTCGGAGGCTGCTGCGGTCAGGTCTTCACCCCGCTGCCCTTCATCTCTGACCTCTTCCCACGACTGGCAGAGAAATGAAGTGTTGGCTGAATGTCGCAGACATAAAGACGACATTAATGGGAATCCACAAAGTCATCAGCACCGTCCTTATTATGCAGCGTGCAATCACATGGCTGCTCCTCAGCAGGCAGAGCAGCGTGTAGCAGCAGGACCATTATTCTGAAAACACTGAACCCTAACACACAGTGGCTCCACGGCACCAGCAGAACCAGCACCACAGCATCCCACTGCCTCCGACACCAGGACTCCCCACACCCGTCAAAGCGGATCACATCCCTACTGTATGCTTCCTGATCCAACAACGAAGCAGCCCTCCACCCACAGGTGCTGCATCAATGCTGTTGATGTGTCAGCGTGTCATTGTTGTGGCTCATGGGTGTAAATGTGTTTCCTTCCAATGGAACAAAGCAGGTGCCCTTCATCAGGCAGCTCAGCGGAGTCACATTTAAACATCAGGTTTCGGTGCCAGCTGCTCAAAACACCAATCTGGACAATCCACAGCCGCAACAGAGCAGAAAGGAGCTGCAGCTGTGTTCAGTGACCTCCTCGCCTCCAGCTGAAGGATCACGGTTGTCCCCACGCTAGCAGAGCAAGAATAAAACAGGAAGCCTGCATCCACACGCAAAGCTGGGTGGAAGAATTCCTTTAATGCGAAGCTACAGGCTCATGTGCTGAAGTTCCGCATTAGTTCTGCTGTCGCTGCTCATGATGAAACAGCTTCTGCTAATCTGAGCAGAGCTTAAACAATCAAACGCTTTATTCATCACTGCTGGAACTAGAACTATTACATTGTCCATTTTATAGTGATTAAGCACAGATTGTGGCATCATGAGTAAGTACAGTCCCTCCATAATAATCACACGCCAGCTAATGGCCGCCGCAGCTTTCATTTATTCTGCGTTACTGTGATTTGTTGGCGGCTCCAAACATCCTCTGCCATAAGACTGAGACAACTGGTTCTGTGGGTGAGCATTAAAGCCTCCCAGAGACGGATCGGTGCCGTGTTAATGGAACTCCTCATTAAATTTAAATGATTTTACAGAGTCCTCACCACCACCATCACTTTCACTGACAACTGCTAAACATCTCTGCTGGCAGAAAAGTCCACTTTCTTGACTCTTCGTCATGGCCTGCAGCGTCTTCAGGCTAAACACCAGCGTTTAGCGAGAGGCAGCCGGGGAATCTTCACCCTGTCAGCTCTGGCTCGCCTTCATCTCTATTACCCGCCTGTCAGGGCCTGTCATGACTGTAGCGTGTGAGGCGCCGAGGGACGGAGGCTTCACCCCATCGATCACCACAGAATTTAAATGAAGGACAACCCGAAGACATTACATTACATCATCACGGTGAAGTAAAACCTGGGTCAGAACCGAACCGCGTGAGTCCATGTTTTAGGAAATTAACTGTGCAAAGCTCCTCTGTTTGTGCTCGTGTCCATCACAACAAACATTTTTTTCAGCTTTGACAGTGTGTCGTGGCTCCGGTGAGGTTTTTAGGCTTCAAATTAAATCTGTACCAGCACATACGTGTTAGTTATTGTGCCATCGACTGAGCTGATCCACGTCTAACACATTTCTGGAAACTTCAACCAGACGTTGGATTGGATTAGCGGCTGTGACACTCACTATCGTCTCACACAACCTTTGCTCTTAACTGGTTTCTCCAGACATCCAGTCAAATAAACTGAACAGACCTGATATGAGGTAGTTTATGTTGATGCAGCGTTTACTCCACTCCTCCTTTTATTCATGCTGCTCTAACCGTGGGGGGTAATTTTCCAGCTGAACTGTAAGTTTCCTCCAAAGCTGAATTAATAAGCAAACCCTGTGTGCACACAAACACAGATGCCATTACTCACCCTGCTGGGCTGATTACTGTGCAACAGCATCACAGTCAGCTCCCTCAGCGACTCCTCCACATGTTTCTTCAGCTCCACAGATGGCAGCCTCTGAGAGCAAAAGAGGTCCATCGCTTGCGCCGCGACCCGACAGGCCTGAGGAACGGGGTCGTGAAAGCCCAGAGGAGGACCCCCGCACGTCCTCACCACCGAGTCAAGGAGCCGGCACAGGGAGTCCACCAGCACCGACCCCGCCTCCCCATCAGGGCTGAACCACAGAGCCTCCAGGCCCTGGTTCCTCCCTCCTACTCGCTGCAGGGAGCACAGCCGCTGGAGGAAGTGCACATGGGGATGCATGGCTGCACAAACTGGTGGCTGAGGGGAAGTGACTGCAGACACAAGGTCCTGCAGACTCAGGTCCGGCGTGTCCGAGTCAGCGTGAACCAAACCTTCTGGACCAAACAGATCCTGTGAGCCAGCCTCGGGGGTGTCGTCCGCACCTGAAGGGTTTAAACAGACACGAGAAGCATCAGGCTCGTTCTGGTCTTTGGTTCGTCTGGAGTGGAACGTGGACGCCTCATCTTGGCAGGGCCTCGTCGTTCCACAGAAGGAACCCACTGAGTTCATTCGTGCGTTAGAGAACCTGAGGACCACATTACAGGTGGATACAAACAATCTATATAAACATTGTGTCAGACGACGTCTCCAGAACAGATCACTGCAGCTCTAATAAAACAACAAGATGGGAAACTACTGAACAGTTCAGGTTCTTCTGAACATTTCAAATCCGTCTGGTTATTAAGGTTTTATTCTAGAAAGACAAGCGTGGTAAATGATCCTTTCTGCCCATTTTCCACTAAACTAATGTAAACTAATGAGACACGTCTAGGCTTCAGGGTCCTGGATCATCATTTCTGCCTTAGGCCAGTTCAGTTTGAAGCAGTCTCATATTAAACTGGGGCACGTAGGCAACGATCATCACATCGTGTGAGCGTGTTTCATACTGAGGAAGTTGCTCCTGGAATGAATGATAGCAGGACTGAAGCCAGTAATGACACCAGCCTGTAACTCAGTTTCCTCACTGTGACGCAAATCACATTAGCACACGACACATGGTCTGTTCGTCGTGCCGCTCATCTCGGCTTCCTCTGGCAGCACCAGTCTGCGGCTTCTACACAGACGGACGGACGGACGGACGGAGCCTACCGGCCTCGGAGCGGCTCAGCCTGGCGATCAGCACCTCCTGCCGCAGCCGCAGCACCTCCTGCCGCAGGAGCTGCACCTCCGTCCTCCAGCCTCCCTCCCGGCCGCTCAGCTCGGCGGCCAGAGCCTCGGCGTGCGCGCGGCCGCTCACGCCCCGGGGTCTGCTCCTGATTATGGCCAGTGCCACGGCCACTCGGACTTTCAGGAAAAACCTCTGGACCGGACCGGATGCTGCAGATTCGGATGAGAGGCAAAGCAAACGCACGTTGGTGTGTTCAGTCAGTACTGAGTGGTAAATGTTCGCCCTGTGTTGAAACTAAAGCAGCTGCGTTGACCAGAATCAAACCTCCACATGTAACAAACTAACCGTTAAAAGTTTGGCACGTGCGTCATTCTTCGCACTTGACCCTGTGACCGCTACAAGTAACGTTAGCACGTTAGCTTAACGGCTAGCTCGCTAACGCCAATTAACAGTTGTTTGTAGGACTAAATGGTTGATCATATACGTTGTAGTAACGCTTCACCTGTGAAGGTTCCCTGTTCGCTGTCCATCTCTTCTCCACAGTGCGCCCATTCACGTCTACGGTCCGACGTTTGAAGCTAAATTAGCTTCACCGGATGCGCAGGTGTTACATCGAAATGTGTCTCCCGGAAACTTCAGGGTCACAGAAACGATCACGAGGCACGTGCAGATTGTCTTCAACTACCAATCAGCGCTCACTTTGTTGTTTTTCCTGTATTTACATGTTCTCTAATGAGCTTTTTGCGCTTTCAGAGAATTGCTTTGTTTTCATGGCCATCTCTGTATCACGACTGTTTAAGCTGCTCCAACTATTAAACCAAGACGTGGTTTCATGTGGTTGTAAAATCCCAGAGCTGCTTCTAAATAACACAAACTCTACTGAAACTAAAGGGACCAAGTGAAAGCTGCAGAAGCTGCACACAAACACAAGCGAAGCTCTCCTCTCCTGCCCTGCTGATCTGAAAACCCTCTCCACTCATTGCTTCAATGAGGCTCGTCGTTTCAAACTGCCATTAACTTTCCCTGCAGTAAAACTTGTGTCTGCAGCGTTTTCTGCTGTGATTTGGCGAGGCAGCGGTCCGACGGCGAGGTCCTGCTGGATCACTGGGCCTCTCACCTCCTCCCAGACACCTTCCACACCAATCTCATTGCAGTCAGTGTCGTGATGTGATTCCCTCCGTCAGCCCAGAGCCGGAGGCGTCCAGGTGAAGGTCAGCGCACACTCAAGCGGAGAATGGGCTGTTGTGCTCTGTGACTCAGCGCTGCTCCCCAAACCTCATCAATAGCAAGTCTGCTGCTCCTGCAATATATGGGCCCCATGCGCAGCCTAGACAGAGGCTTTCACTGCACCTGCTGGAGGTAAAAACAAACGGCCAAAAGCTCGGAATTACTGTAGGACCTGCACAAAGTTACAGTCTGCTTAATTTATTAGTGTTCATTTGCTTCCAGAGGATAATTCTGTTTTCAGTAAAGCTGGGGATCAAAGTGTAAGTACTGTGGAAAACAGCAGAGCTATTTACCCCTCTGGCAAAACGCAGTGCTGCTCTTGGACTGAGAGACTGAACCACTGCTGCCTCAAATAAAAAGAATGATCATTTGCATTCATTTGGAACGTGTCTCTGAAAAAATTAGTACAAGACATTATTCAAATGTTGAAACTGGGAAATTAGTTTTTTTCTGCTAAATGTTGAGCTTGATGCATCAACATGTTGCACTGGAAAAGTTGTGCGCTGCTTAAGAAGGATGTGCTGTGAGGGTGAAGCAGACGAGCTGCTCGGACGTCATGGGACGTGAGGCATCACATCCACCCCTCTGGTTCCTGGACATTGTGGGACTGATCCGCTGTGAACAAAGAAAGGGGATTCAAACCTGCTGCGTGTGTTTTTGCAGCATATGGAAGAGGTGCGCGAGCTGTCACTGACTGGCAGCTCTCAGCATCACAAGCAGTGGGAGCCGCGTGCGTCTCTGCAGCGGCGCTCATTCACCACCAGGCAGCCATGACGGCTTCAGGCAGCAGCTGCTCTGCATGGCTGCTTCCAGCCTGTGATAAGCTGTGGTCACTGGGTTGGTTCACTCAGCTGCTGCAGCTCTGATTGGCTGGAGAACGGAAAGGCCGCGGCGCCGGCACGGACCATTCACCTGCAGCCTGTGAATGTACTGCACGCATTTACATCAGTGAAAAACACGGGCACAGAAACAGCTGGAGGCCCGGCTCTCGTCAGACCGGCTGCAGCCTTTTCCTCCATAACAAACGAGTTGTGTGTGAAAAGCCGGGGCTGTGTATCATTTAGCAGACAGTAAAAACAAGCCTCTGGAGCTCCGTTAACGGTGAGATCGGTCCAGAGTCCTGGAGCCGCTCCACTCAGCACGCTTCATTCATTAGGCGCTGTCAGAGAGTAATGGACCCGGT
This sequence comes from Betta splendens, assembly GCF_900634795.4. Lineage (NCBI taxonomy): Eukaryota > Metazoa > Chordata > Actinopteri > Anabantiformes > Osphronemidae > Betta > Betta splendens. The sequence continues at coordinate 14,067,546 of NC_040901.2, read as the reverse complement.
TGGCCTCTCTCTGGACCGGCCCTGCGGCTTTATGACCCAGCACTGGGAGGAGGAGAAACTTTCCACCAGGAGGAAACGACGCGAGTGGAGGAGGTGAAAGATGAAGACATTCATCCACGTAACAGACACTTCCTGTAGATGGTGTAGTGACAGTGACCAGTGGTGAGTTGTAGTTCTGAGTGTCTAGGAGAGCGTGCGCTCGTCTCTGGGCCTCGGCCCGTTCTCCTTCCAGCCTGTTCTGGTGCAGCAGGTTCCGGTCGGAGCAGCAGGGTGTGGGCCCGGATCCTGGTTCTGCTGCGGCAGTCCTGCTGGAGCCGGTTCTCCCACTCTGCTGTTGCCTAGCGCTGCTCAGGGGAGATGCTGAGTTGTGATAACCAACTGTGCATAAAAAGCCAATGAAAACTGAAAGTACAGTTTAGCTGCATCGTGAAAGGTCATTACTGGGGAAACGGAGCGAGCTCCTCATGGAACCTGAAGGACGAACAGCAACAAAGGAAGCAATCGACTAGAGTGGAGCTGCACTGGTTCAGAGGCAGCGACGATACTATCGACTGATCCTATCTCACCACGATAAGCTGAGGTCACGTCCTGGAACCCGTGGCTGCTTTAAACTCAGACCTCGTACATGTGCATTCGCTGCTGATTAAAGGAGCCGAGCTGTCATTGCAGGATGTTGAACCCGAGGCCTCGTAGCTGCTCTCAGTCACACGCGAACAGGCGTATTTTGCTTGTTTAATAATCTAAACCACGTGTGGCAAAATTCTGGGTTTGTTTTAAGTGGAAGCCTCTCCGGAACGAGAGAGGACGAGAATGAGAGGGGAGAGAGAGAATGGGAGGGACTGAACGAGAGAGAGAGCGAGAGAGGCGGAATAAAAGCAGGAGTCAGACTTGAGCGCTCTGAACTTGAGGAGACGCGCAGCACGGACTGAACACCGCTCATCACCGTGAGCGCTCGGTCTGTATTTGTATCGAACGCTGCTGCGGATGATGGACTGCTCCCTTTGTGACACACCTTTTTCGCCTTCACGGATACTAAAGATTAGATGAGCCGCTGGTGACGTGAGGAAGATGAAGAAGAGGAGGCAGAAGTGCGTCTTCGTCTGACTCCCGGACTCGTAACTGCTGCTGCGCCTGTGCCGGAGATGGAGCCGCGCGCGGCGCGTGAGGGTTCGGTCTCCGGGCTTCCGCTCGAGCTCGATGACGCGGGCGTCTGACCGGGAGCGGAGGGATGGAGAGCGGTCCGCTGCAACCGACGCCCGGCACGTACGCGGAGCCGTTGAACGTCTCCACCAACTCCACCGACGCCAGCTTCGCGCCCAGCGCGGACGGGAAGGAGTCCAACGTGGCTCTGCAGGCGGGTCTGGCCGTCACCTTAGCGCTCATCACCTTCGCCACGACGCTGTCAAACGCCTTCGTCATCGCCACCATCTACCAGTCCCGCAAACTGCACACGCCGGCCAACTTTCTGATCGCGTCGCTGGCGGTGACGGACCTGCTGGTGTCCATCCTGGTGATGCCCGTCAGCGCGCTGTACACGGTGAGCCAGACGTGGACGCTGGGGCAGGTGGTGTGTGACGTGTGGCTGTCCTCGGACATCACGTGCTGCACCGCCTCCATTCTGCACCTGTGCGTCATTGCGCTGGACCGCTACTGGGCCATCACGGACGCCGTGGAGTACTCCAAGAAGCGCACGCCGGCGCGCGCGGCCGGCATGATCGCCACCGCGTGGGTGATCGCCATCTCCATCTCGCTGCCGCCCTTCTTCTGGCGCCAGGTGAAGGCGGAGGAGGTGACGAGCTGCAACGTCAACACCGACCACATTTTCTACACCATCTACTCCACCTTCGGCGCGTTCTACATCCCCACGCTGCTGCTGATCGCGCTCTACGGCAGGATCTACGTGGAGGCGCGGAAGCGCATCCTGAAGCAGCACAACAAGCCGGGGAAGAGGCTCACGTCCGCGCACCTCATCACCGACTCGCCGGGCTCCGTGGCGTCCACCACGTCCCTCAACTACGGCACCAACGACGCGTCCTCCTGCGACACTACCTCGTCCGCGAACGTGAGCCAAGTCAAAGTGACGGTGTCGGACGCGCTGCTGGAGAAGAAGCGCATCTCGGCCGCCAGGGAGAAGAAGGCCACTAAGACTCTGGGGATTATCCTGGGCGCCTACATCGTGTGCTGGCTGCCCTTTTTCATCTACACGCTCCTAGTGCCTGTGTGCGCGTCGTGCTTCCACCCGGAGCTCTTCGACATCTTCACCTGGCTGGGTTACCTCAACTCGCTCATCAACCCCATCATTTACACCATGTCCAACGAGGACTTCAAGCAGGCCTTCCACAAACTCGTCCGCTTCCGCTGCTGCAGGCCATGAAGCAGCTCCGTTCTGACTGCTGGAGTTTAATGATGCTGCCGGTGTCGGTGGGACTGTGGTCCACGCTGTCGGACCTGGAAGCACAAGCGCTTAGGACTAATTCATCATGGGCCCATGTGTGTTTCATTTTCCTGACTCAATACGCGTAGTTCAGCTCCTCAGACGGGCCTGGACCAGCGCCAGGGAGCGCGTCCTCCTGTGTGTGTGTTCTGGTGGCTGTGCTGTGGTCCGGTGGCGTCTGCGGCAGAGCCCAGTGGAGCCGGTGACTCGTGCCCCGTCTGCCGCCGTCCCGCTCAGACGTTAAGTGTTAATATGACATTAGATGTTTCATTTCATGGCAGACAAAGGAATACGGATCTGCAGATGATGCAGATGTGGAGCAGGGCCCACGCTGCTGCTCTACTTCCCTTTGGTGCATTTGTGTCTTTCACACCTGTTCAAGTTGTGGTAGATGATAAATATTTTTTAAATGCTGCAAATGTCACAGTATTCTGATTATGATCATATTCTTGCTTCCACCAAACTGTCACATGTTAAATGTCGTGCTTGAGCTGCTGCTGATCCTGAAACATTTCTGGGCTTTTCAAAGCATGAAATAAAGAAGTCAGAATCAGTTTTCCTGCAGCTCGTCAGGGGTAAAGTGACCTGTTGCTGCAGCTCCGGCGACAGAGGCTCTGATCTGTGGTCAGACGCGTTAAAGCGGACCTGAAGGAGCTGGAGCTGCTGCTCCAAAGCCGTGGTTCTGGTGCTTCCTGTCGCTGAGCGCTCGTGTGGCGTCGCTACCGCTCTCTGTCGGCTTAAACGCAGCGCTGCCCGGGCTTCACGCCCTGTTTGACTGGTGCCGAACGGCCTCAAAGCTCCTCACCGGCCGCTTCACGTCTGCGTTGCTTCCTCCTCACACTCACACAGCCACAGCTAATGGATGGAAACGGGCCTCTGACACAGAGCTGTGTGTCTGACAGTCTGCAGGTCAGAGGTCGGGCACGTTCCATATCTGGGGTCTGGAGCACTGTCCAAGGACAAACCTGAACCTTCTCATTGAACTCAATAAGCCCTCGCTTTGCATTTAGTGCGGTTTCCATGACAACAGGGTTCCACCCATGACAGCAGAGCAGGCTGAGGAGCGGTTCAGGTCCGGTTGTGAGTGGTAGCGACGTCCTCCAGCGCCGGTGAGAGGAACCCACACGGGCCTTCGGTTCCTTCAGGTTCTGCTAAACTACAAGCGTCCGGAACGGGACGCGGCCTCTCGGCCTCGCCGCCTGCACGGCTGCTGCTCGGCGGCCGCTCGCTGATGAATCGCCTCTCTGTGCACAGTATTGATCTGCTGGTGTGAACCTCATCTGGTGGCGCTGTCAGTCCGGTGGAACCTCCTTCCATCGCGGCTCCTTTCTGCTGTACAAGGCTTCTGCAAACGCGGCTCTGCTCCGGAGGATCCATCACTGCTGCTTGTGTGAAAAGTCAAAAATATCAATAAAAGGTCTGTGGCATCACGAGGTCACCGTGGTTCTCTGGTTTCCATTCACTCCGACTAAGCATGCGTTTCAGTGTGAACACGGTGCTGCTCTGCTCCCGGCTGCATTAATGCTGCATTACTGGATCTGTGAGCCTCACTGCGTCCTCACTGGTGACATTTAGTAACGCGAGGCTTTAAAAGCCATCCGCCGGACTTTATTAACCTTCTACGGTCACAACCATTTAAACAAACACATTCAGAATCACGTTAAAGGGCCTCGTCTGCTCCAGTCGGCAGGACAGCGTCTGTCACCACGAAACCTTCACCGATCCTTTGAAAATTCAGCTTTAAAGACAGGAACCTGCAGGATGCAGAGCAGACGCACTCACACTGATTAGGATTCATAGACACTAAGCAAGAGGCAGCAGAGTCCATCCATTAGTTTGATGCATTTCAACAAACATCCATAAAATCCCTCACACCTTCAAACACAGCTTGTTACGGCTCTGCCCACAAACCTTCAGCCAGTTTCATCTTTTCCTTTTGTTAGAGATTTATTCTGTTGGCTCCTTGTAAAATCGATGGGAGCCGTGGCCCCTGTTCAGCGTCTCCATGGTTTGATGCTCAGCTAATCCATGGCAACGCCACAGAAGCCAAAGCAGCACGCGGAGCAGAATACAGATGAAGGTGGAGGTGACGTCACATGAAAGCAGACGCTGCAGCCACAGAGTGTGACGGAGCTGGAGGTCCAGGTTTCAGGTTCCACCAGCCTTTTACTGTGAAGGTGTAAATCCTGAGGCAGCAGCCGCGCTATCGCTCATTTTTACCTCTTGACGCCATCACACGCTGCGTTCCTGGCTCTTTGCTGGACTGGAAGCAAACGTGCAGACAGGGATTATTACAACCTCCTGTTTGTGGCCCCGGAGGCTGAGGGTTGAAGAGCAGCTACTTACAGCAGGGACACGGTTAATGATGAAAACACAATGCAGCTTTACTTAACGAGCACTAACACTACATGACTGACAGAAGGAAAGGCAGCGGCAGCGGCAGACGAAGCAGTGGACGAGGAGCAGCAGCAGCAGCCTGAGCGGGTCAGGGCCCACCCGACCCGACCCGACCCGACCCGCAGCCACACTCACATCACTGTTAGAGCGTTTAAAAGCAAACGCGTGAAGTTCAGTGACAAACCGGTGGAGGAGAGAAGCTGCTGCGATGTGTGTGGGCGACGCAGAGTCAGTGCAACATCCCACTCCCAAACAGAGCAACAGCAGCTGAACAAACAGAGCCGTGGTGGGTGGGTCACTGCTACATGTACACGTACCACAGCCACGAGCCCGACACGCTGAGCAACCACAGAGAGGAGCAATTCACCGTCAGCACTGAGAATAGGGTCCAGACACAAACCCAGAAGCAGGCGACGGAACCAAACAGGAAGTCATGGACACGGACGGCAGCAGCGGCTACTTTTCCTACTGTGTGTGAAGGCTCATTTAGACCTGAGCTGAAGACGAGAGTCCGACACAGTGGGTGACGCTTCCACAGCGCTGCTGTAGTGAGTCTCAGGTGCAGGAGGTGAAGGTAGCGCAATAAACCACTCCACCGCTTCCAGCGTTGTAGCTCATTACTTAGAATGACAGCAGACGAGCGGAGCCATGATTAAAACCATCATTTAGGCTCAGAAGGAGGGAGCGATGGCTGAGGATCCAGAAAGCAGGAGGCGGCGCCTGCTGCTGGTCCTGGAGCTGTGGAGGTGCAGCCGCATGAGGGCTGTTTATTCTGGAAGCCGACCTTCGGCTGCAGATGATTCAAGCGTTTGCATAACGGCTGTGCTGTGGCGGTGAAGCAGACGGGCCGCGGGCCTGGTGGGGCGCTGACTGCAGCGGTTCTGACCGCGTGGGCGGGATGATACCCTCATCTCAGCACAACACCAGGCTCAGAGCTCAGAGGAGGAGCCGGACCTGATGAAGAGGAGCCGGACCTGATGAAGAGGAGCCGGGTCCAATGAGGAGGAGCCGGACCTGATGAAGAGGAGCCGGGTCCAATGAGGAGGAGCCGGATCCAATGAGGAGGAGCCGGATCTGATGAAGAGGAGCCGGACCTGATGAAGAGGAGCCGGGTCCAATGAGGAGGAGCCGGGTCCAATGAAGAGGAGCCGGACCTGATGAAGAGGAGCCGGGTCCAATGAGGAGGAGCCGGACCTGATGAAGAGGAGCCGGATCTGATGAAGAGGAGCCGGGTCCAACGAGGAGGAGCCGGTCCTGATGAAGAGGAGCCAGGTCCAATGAGGAGGAACCGGGTCCAATGAAGAGGAGCCGGGCAACGAGGAGGAGCCGGGTCCAATGAAGAGGAGCCGGACCTGATGAAGAGGAGCCGGGTCCAATGAGGAGGAGCCGGTCCAAAGAGGAGGAGCCGGACCTGATGAAGAGGAGCCGGGTCCAATGAGGAGGAGCCGGGTCCAATGAGGAGGAGCCGGATCTGATGAAGAGGAGCCGGACCTGATGAAGAGGAGCCGGGTCCAATGAGGAGGAGCCGGGTCCAATGAAGAGGAGCCGGACCTGATGAAGAGGAGCCGGGTCCAATGAGGAGGAGCCGGACCTGATGAAGAGGAGCCGGATCTGATGAAGAGGAGCCGGGTCCAACGAGGAGGAGCCGGTCCTGATGAAGAGGAGCCAGGTCCAATGAGGAGGAGCCGGTCCAAAGAGGAGGAGCCGGACCTGATGAAGAGGAGCCGGGACCAATGAGGAGGAGCCGGACCTGATGAAGAGGAGCCGGGTCCAACGAGGAGGAGCCGGGTCCAATGAAGAAGAGCCGGACCTGATGAAGAGGAGCCGGACCTGATGAAGAGGAGCCGGGTCCAATGAAGAGGAGCCGGACCTGATGAAGAGGAGCCTAGTCCAATGAAGAGGAGCCGGGTCCAATGAGGAGGAGCCGGACCTGATGAAGGGGAGCCGGGTCCAATGAAGAGGAGCCGGACCTGATGAAGAGGAGCCTAGTCCAATGAAGAGGAGCCGGGTCCAATGAGGAGGAGCCGGACCTGATGAAGAGGAGCCAGACACCGAGGAAGAGGAGCCAGACACCGAGGAAGAGCAGCTGGGGCGGAGGTCGACCCAGTCCAGGAACCAGAGGTCTAGGAATGTTTTAAAGGCGACATTTAGCAGAAGCTGAGGATGTGACATGAGATCGGCTGCTGTAGGAGTAACTCCTCATCCTAAGGCCCAGCCGGTTCCCTCAGCGGGCGAGGTTCTGTGGACCGGCCCACTCGGGCCCCGGCGCCGCCCACTCGGGCCCAGACACAGTTCCACAGCTGCTTAGAGCGAGCGGCAGATGTGAGGTTTGCTGTCGCACACGCTTCCCTCAGTGCTAAGACTTAATGAGGTCAGAGCGGAGCCGCACAGGAAACGGTTCTGTAACTGGTCCCTGATCAGACCCATTAGGACTCGCTGAGGACATGAATCAACAAACAATCCGCCAACAATGAGCCTCGACGCCACAGTCGTGAAGCTGCAGCTCCTCAGCAGCAGCTTCTGGTCTCATCCCTGCGCTGTTGGTGCTTTTGGACCGCAGCCTCGGGCCGAATCGATACCTGAACCAGCGATCACACACCTGGCCTGAGACTGGACGTTCTGGGTCCTTCAGAACGGCCTTGTTTCCAGGGGGACTGTAGAAAGCGTGACACGCATTAGGACAAAGACTAAAGTGACGGCTCCGCTCTAATGAGACTCGTGAGAGAGAACGTTTCACGTTGGGGCCCTGATTGTGTGCGAGTGTTTCATCCTCACACAATCACGCTGAAAGTCCGTTCTGGTCCATCTGGTTCCATCAGGTGAAATCTGTTGCATACGCGCTTTTTGCAGGCGTCACTCCTGAAATCATGCCTCGTTTTGCAGCTTCACAGAGCAATTTCCTGGGCTGTTTGAGGTGCAGCTATCTGGCGGCCACTCAGCAGGGGTCCGCGCGCCGCGGCCCAGTCCTCCAGCGCCTGATAAAGAGCCGGCCCGTGCGCCGGCGCCGGCTTATCGGCCGGCTTCACTCAGGAGCGGAGCCGCGTGCGAGATGCTGGACAGTAAATGTCAAGATACCGCAGCCTTGATCCCAGACTTTTATCTGCAGCGCTGGTGTTTGATGTGTTGAACGCGCTGGCGGAGGAGGAGGAGGAGGAGGAGGAGGCGCTGGCTGCAGGCCCGTCACAGAGCGGTTCTGGTGCTGGCTTTCACCCGGGTCACCTGGTGGAGCTCAGTCAGGATAAAGTCCTGGTGCCGCGTGACGGACAGCGTCTCACACCACAAATACACGGGTTGGTTGAGCACCTCTGACCGGGTCCAGGGTCACTGCGACCCGTACGACCCGTAGGACCCGTAGGACCCGTAGGACCAGTACGACCCGTAGGACCCGTAGGACCAGCACGACCTGTTTGACCAGTATGACCAGTATGACCCATACGACCCATAGGACCCGTAGGACCAGCACGACCCGTACGACCCGTAGGACCAGCATGACCCGTACGACCCGTACGACCCGTAGGACCAGTACGACCCGTTGGACCAGTACGACCTGTTTGACCAGTATGACTAGTATGACCCATACGACCCATAGGACCCGTAGGACCAGTACGACCCGTAGGACCCGTAGGACCAGTACGACCAGTACGATCAGTACGATCTGTACGACCCGTAGGACCAGTACGACCCGTACGACCCGTACGACCCGTAGGACCAGCACGACCCGTACGACCCGTTGGACCAGTACGACCCTTCGACTCGTAGGACCAGTACGACCCGTACGACCCTTCGACCCGTACGACCAGTACGACCCGTACGACCCGTACGACCCGTAGGACCAGTACGACCCGTTGGACCAGTACAACCTCACTGAGCGGCTGCTCACAGCTGATCGGGTCCGACCGCGTCCCGGACGAGGATCACGCTCCGAGAACTGCCTGGATCCTTCACCCGGGTCAGAACCCACCACGGACCCCTGACATGGCTGCCGCCCAGAGCCTTTGTCCCTGGAGCAGCGAAGCCAGAACCGTGATTCACCTGCTCCTGCAACGCGGCCTCAGGCTGCTTCGCTCTGTGGGCTTGAACAAAAATAGGCTGAACTGCACAAACAGCTCCTCCTTCGCTCCTTCGCTGACGATCAGATGCTGATGGAATCCTCCTCTCGTTTCTAATAACCGCCACTTGTTGACATTTGTAGCAGCAGTGAAATCAGAAAGTGTCTCGGCCATTTTAAAGGATCGAAGCTAAACTTCAGATTTAGGATCAAGGTTCCGTCGCAGGCAGAAACACAAAAGCAATTTGTGGAGCTGCAGGAGCAGGAAATGGGCTGAAATGAGAGTGTGAGAAGAGGAAGGGAGGCAGGAAATCAGAGGAGACGATGAGAAGAGCCGCAGCGTGAACGGCAGCATTCCATCCGTAAACGAGCGCGGCGAGAGCTAATGCAGCAGAAGCAGCTGCCGTTCACTCACTCAGGGACCAGCACGCTTTCACGCCGGAACCGGGCCCGAAGGCGCCGTCGCCTGCACCTACTCGCCGTGGTTCCATGAGGCAGCGCTGCTATATATAATGAGCTGTGTCGCAGCAGCTCGGCTCCAGACCTGTTCACCGCCCCTCGTGCCCCCTCACATTATTTCTGAAATCAGTTTTTAATTGTCTCGTTGGAGCTTTCACCAGTTTAGCAGGTTATTATCTTCCTCCGTCTCCGCGCTCCGCAGGGCTTTGTCAAACGGAGCTGCCGGTGATGAAGTGCCTCTGTCTGTCTGCGTGTCTCACTGGTTTGGGTCGGGTCACAGCAGAACCGTGTGTTTGTGTTGTTGGCTCAGAACATGTTCCCTCAGTTTTGGCGCTTGACAATAAAAGCTGTCAAAATATTTGCCGGGAACATTTTAATAATCAATGTTGCACAAAGGGACCCAGTCAGAACCAGACGAAGCCCCACTGAGCAAGACAGACGAGCCCAGAAACCCAATAACAGATCCACAGGGTGAGAACAGTGATCAGAGCAAAGGGCAACGGCACCGGAGGCGGGTCCGAGGACCGGTCCAGGCCCAAAGCATGGGACCGGGCGAGCAGAACCAGAACCTCCGGTACAACCCGCGACCTGCAGCTCAGCTGTGATGCGGCATCGTGACTAAGCGTGGCTTTGATTGAATCACCGGCAGCTGCGCTTCAGTCGTTTACTGCTCTGATGTTGTGGCTGAAATTATAAATGGGCCTCATTTGCAGCATTTCCACATGCTTCAGTTTCCATCACAGTTATTGGGTCATCATTTCTGCCACAGACGGCAACAATTTCTCCCAAAGAGTTTTAGAGGCTGACGACAGGAAAGTTACCGAGCAGCACCAGCAGAACCAGAACCCAGGGGGCAGCGGGCCGACTGACCAGCCGATCCAGAACCTCCTCGTCCTCAGGATTCCTGCCGAGCCCTGAGTTCTGCCAGAACTTCTGCTCCAGTGCTTGTTCAGACAGCGGACGCGATGTTTGTTTCCAGCTGCTCAAGATTCTAACACAAAAAGATGTTTGTGTCCAGAAGCAGCAGAGATTCAACAAGAGCTGAGCCTGAAAGTGTGTTTCCCACAGCAGGAGACAGAGCGAGGAGGAGGAGGAGGAGGAGGAGGAAGGCTGATGACTGACACCACATGTTTCTGTGTGAACCGTGACCCTGAGGAACCTGCAGGTTCTGGCCCGTGTGTGGCCATGAATGGAGCCACTCTTACACTTGTTTCTGGGTTCATTAGCAGTTGCTTTGGTAATTGCACATCAGCCACAGCTTAATGTTCTGTCTGTCTGAGAGGATCGACTGTGAAAACGGCAGTAAGAATAATTAAGGTGTCAGTCGATAATGTGTGTGTGCTAATTGTGGGCTCCACTGGGCCCGTGAGGTTCTGGCACTGAGGCTGGATTCAGCAGGATGATGAGCCCGACCCGCTGCTGTCTGCTGGGTTTCATCCGTCCCACGTCAGCGCTGCAGTGCTGACGTTCAGCGGGTTCTGCTTGAATGCGTCGTCAGAACCGGCGCTGGTTCCGGCTCGGGTGCGAGTGGACCCATCAGCTGTAACTCTGAGCTACTGATGAAATCACAGCTGGCTTTTTGCTCTTTCATACAGCGCCGATGGCGTGAGCATATTAGCTGTTTGGTGCAAACTGACCCTGCGCTGACCCGAGCAGATTAAAACTAAACGCACGGACAAAGGCGCCGACGCCTCCTTGAATCCTGAACGCATTGTCATTGTCATGCACGGCGCCGCGCTGCCAGCATCCGTTGCCTAGGGGATAGTGCATATAGAATCACAGCAAAGCCCCTTTTTCCACGTGTGCCTTTGATCCCGGCTTCCATAATCTATGAAAATCTACTTGTTAAAACGTTGTTTCGCACTAAAACATCGGACGCGTGTGCGTTTTACCACCTGCCGATGCATTATTCACCTGGAGTAGAGGAGCAGCTCTGCATCCCAGTCACAGCCTGCAGCCGCCGTGGAGCCGCTCCCAGGGAGCATAGAGGCTCTTAGCAGCTGATAACATTGGTCACGTTTCCTCCTGAGTCCTCTGTGAAAACCTGGAAAACGCGGAGCAGGAGTCGTTCTGTTCACTCTTCACATCTCATCGGTCGTCTCATCACAGCACAGCTGCAGGCTTCAAGGTCACATGTTTGCTATGATTTCAGGGAATCTGGGACTTTCCTCATCCTGAGGAGGCGCCGTGAAGTGGCCGCCGTTGTTTCAGGCACAGAGGCTGAAGAACAGACGTACAGCTCAGTCCGGAGGCGACTGGCAGCTTAATGATCTACTGCAAATAAAAGCTCCAATGGGCTCCAGACACGAGCGCGTTTTAGCAAGCGACGCGTGCCTCCTGTGCCACCGGCCCACAGCAGCCGCCATTTTGGTGCTGAGGCTTCAATAACGTCAGTAGAAACAAGGAGCATCTTCATTGTCCTTTCTCGTCACTGCACACAAACAAAATTACAAATCAAAAGGCCTCAGGTGAGAATAAACACTAGTGCATCATGGGAGTAATGTTTGTGCCAATTAAAGACTGACAGAAAACGGTTCCTGGCTGTAAGTCGTTGGGACGTGTGTTGTGGCTGATCTTCATCCTCAGAACGAGGATGTTGGGACAAACACGCACGGCCTCAGCGCAGACCTGGTTCCTGAGTGTTTGTGTGTTGATGTGAGTGTGTGGGCGCTGAGTGTCTGTGCTCGTGTGTGATTGTCTGTGGAGTGGAGCCGTTAATGGCCACTACAGCTGCTGCTTACCAACGATGCCACGGAGTCTCCTCAGTTATCTCATAATGGGATTTATTCAAATTAACAGTCGTTGCTGGGGGAAATTTTGGAGTTTTAAAACGCTGGTTAGTTTTAAAATTCAATTATTGAAAGAAGCCGGGGACAGTCATGCAGCTCCAATGTGTTCCATGGAGCAGGTTAGTGGATGGAGGGGAGTCCTGGGAGTCACAGCACAGGATGGATGGATTATCTGCATGTCAAAGGTCAAAGGTCACTGCACCCTCAGTTCATCTGAGAACAGCTGCTCACAGATAAAAATCTAGAAAAAACGATTCTGACATTCGTAATTATCTTGAACTGAGACCATTCGATCTTAGTGAAAACCCGGGATCCTGACGTTGGAGCTGCTGATTTCTTTCTTCATGTATTTAATGAGGACACAAAGGATCCCACTCCTCTAAACAGTGTAGAGGTTCAAACCTCTGCATTCACACAGGGAATCCTAAACATCGCTCTGCTACCGTTTCTCACCTAAAACTCATATTTGGAATGTTTTTCATCCAAACCTCTGCTAAAGTCTCCTGAGGACAGTTTGGCAGCGAGCAGCGTCTCTCTCCAGAAGAGGCTGCTCCTTATTCGCAGTCGGGGAATTTCCCCTATTTGCGCTTTATTTCTCATTTATTGCTGTTTGAGAAGCGATGGGTGCCTGAAGAGCTGGTCAGAGCGAAGCAGAGCGAAGCAGGGAGGAAAGCGCTGAGTCACAGAGAGGAGGATGCAGCGGGTTCTGCCTCCTTCACCAGAACCTCTGATCCAGACCAGACGTGGAGGTCCACTGCGCTGCGGTGCTGCGTCTCTAACATCAGGGCTAATTGCTTTTAAGGGCGTTTCTCCCTCTGGAGGCACAGACAGCCCACTTTTCTTGGGTCTGGTTGTGTACTTTTAAATCTAGCTGTTAATGAGTCGCTTCCTGCTGATCTTGGGGGATAAGCGGAGCTCTGTGTGATCCATCTCCCAAAGTGTGGAGCTGTCAAAGAGACAAATTGCGGCTCCTACGGGTTCGAGGCAGGAGGTAAATGTAGAAGTAACCTCCGGCCTGGTTCGTCCCACTTCGCCTCCGACGCACGCGCTTATTCTGCTCTCTCCTCCCTTTAGCGGCGACTTCCTGCCGCATCAGGCGCCAGCGTTCAGACCCGGAGCCCATTTGGGGGTTCAACCCGAGCCTGAGGGGTTCTGTGAGAAGGTACGGCCAATGCAGTGGGTCTCTGCCAGATATCAACACTGTTCAATAATTACACGTCAACTGAAGACGAAAGATGAAAGAAGTGTGAGGTTATTTATGCAGAAACGTAAAAGAAGATTCACAAAAGCAACCTGCGTGAAAGCGTCTGACCTCAGTTAACTGAGACTGAAGCAGCAGCGCCTTGAGAGGAAGCAGAACCAGAACCCGCCCAGTCCATAACCCAGTTTGCTCTGGCATCAGTCACACGTGGACAGAGGAGGACTTTCAGCTCCTCAGAGGACCGAACCCAGAGACACAGCTGCCAATGACGCTCTGACCCACTTCACAACTCTCCTGACTTGAAAACAGACTTTCTTTCAAAGACAGAAGCTGCATCTGAAGTTCCTTTCATGTCTTTTTGTGGAAGCAGCGGCCTGAAGAAGCAGCGCCTCCCTGAGCAGAGTCTGGGCCACCCAAGGGGTCTTTGATAGGGTTCTGCAGGGTCTGCTGCATAATGTGGAGAGGTTTGATGTCACTACTCTCATTTACTGGGAAATTATCTGCAGAATGATGTGTTAAATGTCTTCTCCCTCTGCACTTCACTAAGCCTGTGCACAATCACCAGAGTCACGCTCCACATAATTCTCAACTATCCAGATCTTGTCAGAATGAGTCGGAACGCGGTCTGATGTGGACTCGCTGGTCTCAGACTGTCTGCGCCTGTGAGGGAGAGACCTAAATGTGTGTATTTATTATATCTGCAGCTCTAACTCCAATTACAGTAGAACAAGAAGGATCCACGTCCTGTGTAACTGGCAGAAACCAGAGATTTTCATTTGTTTGGGCTCAAACGTTGAAGGCTGTTTAAGCGTCATGAGCCTCCGATGATCTCATCTCAACACCAACTTGGTTGAGTTGCTGAGGAATAAGTCAGGTAAACCAACACAGGCCTGAACATGTTGTTATTGTTGTCCCAGAATTTTTCAGAACTATCAAGAGATTAATATGAAAATAAGTTTGTATGTGACGCCGACCTTGAGCTCAGCAGTGAACTGGTGTCCGCTTCAGTGAATCAGCTCAATGACCATCGTCCCCAGTGGCTCTGGAGGGACGGGACACTGTGCTGCCGGAGCCAGAGGTCGATATCTCAATATGTGCAGGTTGTCTTTCTTCTGCAAAATGCCTCGTAGCGTCATTACAGCTTCACACTCAGGAGGAAACTACCTGCGTCAGTGGATGCGTGAGGACGGACAACAGCTGAGGCCGAAGAGCAGCCGCCAGTCTCTGATGTGAGGACGGCTGGAAACCTCTGCGTGTTCTCTTAGTTCTAATGCATGTTAACGGCTGGATCTGGCTGCACCTCAGACCTCATGGATAATAATAATAATAATAATAATAATAATAATAATAATAATAATAATAATAATAATAATAATAATAATAATAATATATGCTTATAAAAATATGTGCATGTAATATATGCTTATAACAATATATGCATATAATAATATATGCATATAATAATATATGCATATAATAATATATGCATGTCTGGACGGACTTCATCTAAGATGACGTTGACCGGCAGCCTTTTCTGCGACTCTTTGCAGCCTGGAGCCACCAGCTCTGGGCCCTCGGCCACTGAGCCATGGAATGAGATGATACAGAAGATGCCAGAACAACGCGTAACCAGGGACAACGCTGCTACCAGCGAGCAGGCATGAAACACGACGCGGGGACAGATCGGTGAAAGCCACACCGGCAAACAGGAAACACATCAGACAGAGAAACACGGCGCGGACCATTCATGTTCAGACGGCCGTCAACACAGATTCCACAGCACAAAAGGAGCTGAGATAAAAGGAGGGAAGACAAAGCGGAGGCTGCTGGTGGAGCCGTCCTCTCCAGCTGAGCACGGACGCAGCGAGACTCACACAAACAAACCTGGAGCTGCAACCTGAAAGCGTGCTCGTCCAGAAAAGCCATTAAAGGCAGGAGGCAGGGGAGCGCGGTGCAGGAACCCAAACCAGAGGTGAGCACGTGCTCCAGGACGTGACGCACTGAGCAGCTTCACGCCTCCATCGCACCGACGCCAAGCGACCCGTCTCATTTGAATGGACCCATCCATTCATTTCCCCTCGCTGGGTTTGAAAGGGAACCTAATGTGTGTTTGGCAGCCGTCACTTAACCGCGCCTTTGGAGGATTCCCCCCTTGATCAGGCAAACAAAACATTTTCCATGAAGCTGGACGCGCGTCCCTTCATCCCCTGGTGTCGCCGCTATCATCGCCCGCTGAATCGGCCATGATTAGCTGGCTGGAAGGAGCCCAGCTCAGAGAGCAGCGCCGCGGGCTCCTGTCGGCTTAATAGCATAAACAAACATCTGTAGCAGGAGCGGCGGCCCAGCATAGGAGCTGCCACTTACAGCATCACCAGCATCTACAATCTAATTTATGCAGCATTGCTCTTTTGCAAGTTGAAGCATCTGTTTTGGCTGTTGGAGACAGAAAATCTAATAAAGCCCAGCTGTCGAAGAGGCGAGGTTCAGGCTCAGAGCCCTCTGGACCGAGGCATCGATAGCGTCTGCACTTCAGAGCAAACTTTGAATATCAATTCCCTGAACCCAGGAGAGGCATTATATTCACCTCTACGCGCACGCTGCCCAGGCTGGATATACGGCACCGTCACAGGATGAACCCACCCCGGACCAGGATGAAGTCTCATCCTGTGAAGTCAAACCACGGCGGAGTGAATAAATAATTCACGGGGCTGAAGACAACAAATCAGGAGCATTGTCAAGTGTTGTGGTGGGAAAACTCTGGGATCTGTGCATGTGTGTAACGTTCAAGGTTCATGAGTCCTGTGTCATGATCTGTGTTTTTGTTCTTGTCATGATTTGTGTTTTTGTTCTAGCTGATTCCTTGTCTTATTTTGGTTCCAGGTTCCGTTTCCTGTTTTATTTTGGTAGTCCCCCGGTCTCTGTTTTGTGTTCTAGCTTCACTTCCGAGTCATGTCACGTCACAGCTGTTCTTGTTTCACCCGGTCGTTATCCTCACCTGCGCTGCATCAGTAATCACTCACCCGTGTATTTAGTCACCTCCTGTTCCCGTAGTCACTTGCCAGATTGTCGTATTCGAGTCCCATGAGTGTTTCGTGTTTCTTGTGTATCCCTGAGCTGAGCGTCCCTAGTTTCCTGAGTCCCCGTGTTTCGTGTTTCTCGTGTTTTGTTCCTGCTTGCACCGTGTATCCTGCCCGACCCTGGATTATCTACCGACCGTGAGTTTTTGCCTGTTCCCTGCCTGTACTTTTACCGAGCCATCTTGTGTATGACCTGGACCGTCTGACCGTGCCTTTGGATATTAAACCTTTGTTGATTATACTCTCGTCTCCGTGCTGTGCATGTGGGTCCGCCGCCTGCTCGAGTCCCTGACAGAACAATCTGGCCACACTTGGACCCAGCCAGCACTTAGCCTCCGGTCAGGTCAGTGACTGTTTTTCCCCTTGTTTTTTACGGCAAATATAACTCCCCGCGGAAGTATGGTTTCGGTTTCATCCTCTCCGCCTCGTCGGATCGTCGTGCCTGCACCAACCTGCCCAGCTCCATGGTTATTTCCCTGGGAGGATTTCCCTGCTCTCACGCGGTTCTCAGTCCCCAGTTCAGCCGCGCGCTGCTCAGTCTCCAGTTCAGCCGCGCGCTGCTCAGTCTCCAGTTCAGCCGCGCGCTGCTCAGTCTCCAGTTCAGCCGCGCGCTGCTCAGTCCCCAGTTCAGCCGCGCGCTGCTCAATCTCCAGCTCAATCGTGTTTTGCCCAGTCTCCAGCTCAATCGTGTTTTGCCCAGTCTCCTGCTCAATCGTGTTTTCCCCAGTCTCCAGCCCAAGCTCCAGACGCCGCGGCCCCGTTTCACCATTGCGGATCCCCGGTACAGAGGTCCGGTCCACACCGCGCCCAGCGCCTCAAATCGACGGGACCGTCGCAGCTGCTCCGGACGGCGACGGCGGCGGCGCGGGTCCAGGATCCCGGGTCCCAGCCCGCGGTCTCGTCATGGGGACCGAGCAGCCATTCTTTCCCCGACAGAGGAAGCCCCTTGATTCTCTGACTGACTGTGTCCTCTGATAACAGGCATCCCAGACAGCGTCGCCCGACGGGTCCACCTCCTCTGCTCTCCTCCAGTTGCCTTTCTCTTCGTCCACCTCATGAACACCGCCAATTCGGCTACAGACCAGGGCGCGAGAGAACAACTGTTCGAGGAAGCAGCCGCTCTCGTCCTGAGGGAGCCTGCCCTGCGTGAGGCCCTGCAACTCCCGAGCCTGCAGCCAGCGGCCGCTTCATGTCCCACCTCTCAGTCAGTTCAGCCTCGCCATGCTCATGCCCTGGTGCAGCCCTGTCGCCTCCAGGCCCCAGCCCAGTCGAACCTAGCCCAGACCCCAGATCAGCCGTGTGTCGCCCAGACCCCAGATCAGGCCTGTGTCGCCCAGACCCCCAGATCAGCCGTGTGTCGCCCAGACCCCAGATCAGCCGTGTGTCGCCCAGACCCCAGATCAGCCGTGTGTCGCCCAGACCCCAGATCAGCCGTGTGTCGCCCAGACCCCAGATCAGCCGTGTGTCGCCCAGACCCCAGTTCAGTCGTGTGTCGCCCAGACCCCAGTTCTGTCCTTGTCCCCGTCAGAGGGCACCGTCCGTCTGACGACTGTTAGCCCCACCCAATCAGGCCCGACGTCTTCCCCGTCGAGCTCGGCAGCTGTAAGCTGTCATGCCAGCTCCGGAGTTGACGCCGTTCCAGTCCCTGTCGGCCATGTTGCGGCCGTTCCAGTTCCTGTCGGCCATGTTGAGGTCGTTCCAGTTCTTGTCGGCCATGTTGAGGTCGTTCCAGTTCCTGTCGGCCATGTTGAGGTCGTGCCAGTTCCTGTCGGCCATGTTGAGGTCGTTCCAGTTCCTGTCGGCCATGTTGAGGTCGTTCCAGTTCCTGTCGGCCATGTTGAGGTCGTTCCAGTTCCTGTCGGCCATGTTGAGGTCGTTCCAGTTCCTGTCCCTGTCGACCAAGTTGAGGTCGTTCCAGTTCCTGTTCCTGTCGACCAAGTTGAGGTCGTTCCAGTTCCTGTTCCTGTCGGCCAAGTTGAGGTCGTTCCAGTTCCTGTTCCTGTCGGCCATGTTGAGGTCGTTCCAGTTCCTGTCCCTGTCGACCAAATTGAGGTCGTTCCAGCTCCTGTCCCTGTCGACCAAGTTGAGGGCGTTCCAGTTCCTGTCCCTGTCGACCAAGTTGAGGGCGTTCCCGTAGGCCAAGTAGAGGGCGTTCCCGTAGGCCAAGTAGAGGGCGTTCCCGTAGGCCAAGTAGAGGGCGTTTCCGTAGGCCAAGTAGAGGGCGTTTCCGTAGGCCAAGTAGAGGGCGTTTCCGTAGGCCAAGTAGAGGGCGTTTCCGTAGGCCAAGTTGAGGGCGTTCCCGTAGGCCAAGTTGAGGGCGTTCCCGTAGGCCAAGTTGAGGGCGTTCCCGTAGGCCAAGTTGAGGGCGTTCCCGTAGGCCAAGTTGAGGGCGTTCCCGTAGGCCAAGTAGAGGGCGTTCCCGTAGGCCAAGTAGAGGTCACCCCTGTCTCTGACCCCGTTCCTGTCGACCCTGTAGCGGTCGTCCCAGTCCCCGTTCCTGTCGGCCCTGTAGCGGTCGTCCCAGTCCCCGTTCCTGTCGGCCCTGTAGCGGTCGTCCCAGTCCCCGTTCCTGTCGGCCCTGTAGCGGTCGTCCCAGTCCCCGTTCCTGTCGGCCCTGTAGCGGTCGTTCCAGTCCCCGTCACCCTTGGAGCCGCTGCGCCCGCCGGCCTCCAGGAGGAGGCAGCACCTGCGGCAGTTCCTGCGCACCTCCAGGAGGAGGTCGCGCCAGTCGCAGTTCCTGCGCGCCTCCAGAGGAGGTCGCGCCAGTCGCAGTTCTGCGCGCCTCCAGGAGGAGGTGCGCGCCAAGTCGCAGTTTCCTGCGCACCTCCAGGAGAGGTCGCGCCAGTCGCAGTTCCTGCGCACCTCCAGGAGGAGGTCGCGCCAGTTCGCAGTTCCTGCGCACCTCCAGGAGAGGTCGCGCCAGTCGCAGTTCCTGCGCACCTCCAGGGAGGGAGGTGGTCCGCGCCAGTCGCAGTTCCTGCGCACCTCCAGGAGGAGGTCGCGCCAGTCAGTCCTCGCACCTCAGGAGGAGGTCCGCGCTAGCCGCAGTTCCTGCGCACCTCCAGGGAGAGGTCGCGCTAGCCGCAGTTCCTGCGCACCTCCAGGAGGAGGTCGCGCCAGCCGCAGTTCCTGCGCCACCTCCAGGAGGAGGGTCGCGCCAGCCGCAGTTCCTGCGCACCTCAGGAGGGGGTCAGCGCTAGCCGCAGTTCCTGCGCACCTCCAGGAGGGGGGTCGCGCTAGCCTCAGTTCCTGCGCACCTCCAGGAGGGGGTCGCGCCAGCCGCAGTTCCTGCGCACCTCCAGGAGGAGGTCGCGCCAGCCGCAGTCCCTGCGCACCTCCAGGAGGAGGTCGCGCCAGCCGCAGTCCCGGCGCACCTCCAGGAGGGGGTCGCGCCAGCCGCAGTCCAGTCGCACCTCCAGGAGGGGGTCGCGCCCCGCCGCAGTCCCGGCGGACCTCCATGAGGGGGTCGCGCCCGCCGCAGTCCCGGCGGACCTCCATGAGTGGGTCGCGCCCGCCGCAGTCCGGCGGACCCCCATGAGGGGGGTCGCTCCCGTCAGCAGTCCCGGCGGACCCCAGGAGGGGGTCGCGCCCGTCGCAGTCCCGGCGGACCCCCAGGAGGGGGTCGCGCCCGTCGCAGTCCCGGCGGACCCCCAGGAGGGGGTCGCGCCCGTCATAGTTCCTGCCGACCCCCAGGAGGGGGTCGCGCCCGTCATAGTTCCTGCCGACCCCCAGGAGGGGGTCGCTCCCGTCATAGTTCCTGCCGACCTCCAGGAGGGGGTCGCTCCCGTCATAGTTCCTGCCGACCTCCAGGAGGGGGCCGCTCCCGTCGCAGATCCCGCCACACCTGCATCGGTCCCTGGCGGCCCGGCTCCGGCCGCATCTGCATCGGTTCCTGGCGGCCCGGCTCCGGCCGCATCTGCATCGGTTCCTGGCGGCCCGGCTCCGGCCGCATCTGCATCGGTTCCTGGCGGCCCGGCTCCGGCCGCACCTGCATCGGTTCCTGGCGGCCCGGCTCCGGCCGCACCTGCATCGGTTCCTGTCTCTCGTCGCGGTGGTCCAAAGAGGACGCCGCTGGCCCCTGCCTCGTCCTTGCCCCGGCCGCCGGACGAGTGGCCTCGCCCTCGGCGCCTCCTGCTGCCCGGATGGCGCTGCCTCCTGCGGCGACGCCCGCCTCGACTCCTCAGCCCATCGGATCAGCGTCCGCCTGGAGGACGTTGCCATTCGGGTTGGCTCCCGGGGACATCGGTCCAGCCCAAGGGCACTAAGAGTGCCACCCTGGCTCAGCGGCTGCTGAGCAGGATCTCGCCACGCCGTCACCCTCCGTGACGGAATCTCTGAACTTCATGTCTTCCCTGGTCGTGGACTTTGTTGTGGACTCTTGTTTTGGCCCTCCCCCGGTCCTCCCTCCACCCACCCTGCTCATGTACCTTGAGGGGTAGGGATTCGGTCCCTCCGCCTGGGACCATCCTCCGCCCGCCCTGGTTTGGGGGGGGGGCTTCCGTAGGCGCCGTGGAAGGCGCCATAGGGGGGGGGGTACTGTCATGATCTGTGTTTTTGTTCTTGTCATGATTTGTGTTTTTGTTCTAGCTGATTCCTTGTCTTATTTTGGTTCCAGGTTCCGTTTCCTGTTTTATTTTGGTAGTCCCCCGGTCTCTGTTTTGTGTTCTAGCTTCACTTCCGAGTCATGTCACGTCACAGCTGTTCTTGTTTCACCCGGTCGTTATCCTCACCTGCGCTGCATCAGTAATCACTCACCCGTGTATTTAGTCACCTCCTGTTCCCGTAGTCACTTGCCAGATTGTCGTATTCGAGTCCCATGAGTGTTTCGTGTTTCTTGTGTATCCCTGAGCTGAGCGTCCCTAGTTTCCTGAGTCCCCGTGTTTCGTGTTTCTCGTGTTTTGTTCCTGCTTGCACCGTGTATCCTGCCCGACCCTGGATTATCTACCGACCGTGAGTTTTTGCCTGTTCCCTGCCTGTACTTTTACCGAGCCATCTTGTGTATGACCTGGACCGTCTGACCGTGCCTTTGGATATTAAACCTTTTGTTGATTATACTCTCGTCTCCGTGCTGTGCATGTGGGTCCGCCGCCTGCTCGAGTCCCTGACATCCTGGACCGACGGGGAACTGCAACAACTGCATCAACAGCCTCTGCACCAGTAGGTGGCAGCAGTCTGTGAAAGGCTGTAAATACTGTGAATATTCATGCTTCAGGCCAAACCTCCTAAAATATTCATGTCTACACACATTCCACAGCTCACGGGCCTCAGAGGATACAGCCTGATGTCCACCTGAGCATTCATGATGTCCAGAGGATGATCCAGGAAGGCAACTGTGTCATTGTTACGCAGCAATTCCAGCTACCCATGTCTGGAATGTGTTTAAACAAATGATGCTCCTCCTCCACAGCAGCTGTCTGTTAGCATCTACCGTACACTATTACCTTCGCTTTCATACTGACAATGACCTGGCTGCGTCTTTGACTACTGCATGTTCCCTGCAGTGATGGAAAGCAGAGCAGATCCAGACTGGAGCACAATGTGCAGACACAGGGAGAAACGTATCCATCATCACTCATGTTCCAGACCAACATGGCTGCACAGGATCCACACACCTAGTGTGATCATTTGATACTTTCTGTTTCCATGAATCTTTGCTGCAAACTATGTGCTGCTACAGTTTTTGACAGGCTCGTGGCAAAGGAGGCTCCTGGTTCACGTCTGAGAAAGAGTGAAAGAACGAGGGGCTCCAAAATAAAAGCACGCAGACTGAGGTAATGCTCTGTGGTAGCGATGGAGATCAAGGCCTGCAGCTCCTCACATCCTGTTCCCTCTTGTTTTCTATCTGTACAGACTGTATGTGGGCGAGAGGTTTGATGCTTCAGGTTCTTCAATATGTTCTTCATGTCCTCATTTGGAAAGTGTCAGAATCAGACAAAAGGTTGAGCCTAATTTCAATAAAGTCCCTCTTTTTACAAGTATTTGTATTGGAGCCGGCTTCTTTTTACAGTAACTCGAGCAGCGCTGCATAAATTACTGAGAAACTTCTCTGAGATGGTGACAGCGAATGTGACACTGAATATTAATCCCGGCAACACAGCACTTCTGCCAAATTGCTGCGACTCCTGACAGAGGAGAAAAGGCTTTTGTGTTATTTCTGGGATCGCGTTTACTTTGCCCTTCTCTGACAAATATTTCTTTTCACGTCACACTCAGAGATGAGTTGGCCTGATCCTAAGCACCGTCCTAATGCTCCTCCTGCATAGATAATCCAGTGCTCCTGTTCAGAATGACCTTGGTGTCTGTGTTGGCTCAGCATTTAGCTGGTGTTGAGTTAAACCTCACTGGAGCTGATTAGTTGTATTATATGTGTCTGCTCACTGATATCATGAAACAATATGACATCATTCTAGTGGCTGGTGGTTCTGATAAAAGACTGAGTCCTCTGGGACTCAGACTGAGTCTGTTAAACTCATAGATGTGATGTATTACAGGTGGAAACGTCAATGAGGATCAATCCTCTGGGGACCATAAAAATGCAGTGTGTAAGAGGTTCCTGTAGCTTCAGATGTTTGTGTTCCAGGACGAACAGTCATCAGGTTCATGGTCTTCTTACGTCACGGTACTGTAGCTTCATCATGCACCTAACTTTAAGGTTATTTGTGTGTGACTCAGCTCTGCCCTGTGAGACGTGTGCTGATAATCAGGCCTGTGAATAAGCAGCAGCCGCTTGTGAAGTGTCTGAGCTTTGGGCTTTAAAACAGGACCTGCAGTGGGTTCCACATGTCCAGCTGAGCATCGGCCTTAAAAGGTTTACAAACCGCGTCCAAACTGAATCCTATTAACGCCTTCAGGATGTGAAAAGTCCGACAGGTCCTGTCTTCCACAACATAGTAAAACTACTTAATACTGGATTATGAGAAAGAAGAAATTCAATGTTCAGACACAAAATGAGGCACAAAGTGTCTGACATTTTGTCTGAAACACACTTTGGCCTCAGTAACACGTTTGTGAGTGAAGAGGATTTGAGGAATAATGCACTGTGCACTGCATGGTTTTAGGAGCATCTGCAGCGCATTCATCTGCTAATAGGGTGAAGATACGAGCATATTGATATTAGGACTGGCAACTGCTCAAGCATCAAGAAGTGCCATTCCAGAGAATGTGGAGCTTTTCTGCTGTTTGCTTCAGAGATCCAGACAAATCTCTGCAGACGACGAACAGGGCTGAAACGAAGCCTGAAGTCACAGGATGAAGGTGAGGGGAACCTGTGCTGTGACAGGGGACGGGAACCATCCAGTGTGGAACCCGGAGGCAGGCCTTGTTTTGCTCTGTGCTTCCAGTGCCTAACTAAAGAAATCAGTGGCCAGCTCCTGTCACGAACCCACAGAAAGTCAGACTGGATGAAATCAAACAGCATTTGCAGCCTCATTAGAAATGCTCCAGTCTCCTCTCAGCTTGAGCCCGGTGCAGAGGGATGAGGCCACACCATGGGGGGAATTCAGACACCACGGCCATGCCTGGGAAACAACACAGCACATTTATCCCTGCGCATGTAGATGCTTCCTGCCTGAGATAAACATGGGCGCTACTTCCACACATGCAGATTCACTGCTTTGATTGTCCAGTTCATTATCTCATTTCCCTCAAAGACAAGAGAAGAGAGAGTCCATCATGTAAAAAGCCAGATCTGTTTTTATTCTTGCAAAAGCAGCAACTCTGACCTTAGATCATTTATGTTATTTGCATGTTTGCTATATTTTTTAGAGATTTTACATATTTTTTTTCTGCAGTTTGCAAGTTTACACTAAGTAACCCTACTTTACAAATGACTGTGCTTTAAATTAAAAATAGTCATAAATGCAGCTTGTTGATACGATCTAGCCGACAGAACTGTTAATTGTGTGTTTGTTTGACATATTACCTTTTTACTATGAAGACTTGAAAGGAAGCTTCTCTTGGTGAATTCAGTCCGTAGACTTGGGATAAGGTTAGCGTCCATAGCTTGCATTAGCTTACCTCACGTTTGACATTGGATTTAGATGTCTGGCTGCTTCTTGCTGGTGTTATAATAACTGTCTGCGATTGAGCATCTTATGGTCGAGTTTTAACTTTATTCACGCTGAAAGATGTTCATTTTCTCTTCAAATTGATGTTATCTTAGCAATGAGCTAGCTAGCAGACTGATAGGATTGACATTAGCCTCCTGTGGGGACTAACATGTCTAACAAACAGTAAAGAGACCAGAAAGACAAGTTACAGAAAAGTTTACAAAAATGCTGCAAATTTTGTTATTAATAGTGATACAGAAACGCTAGCCTTCTAACGCTAGCCCACTAAAGCTAACCCCCCTTCTACCATTTGTGATAGAAACAGTAGAATTATTAGAATTTCCTTATTTATGACTTACTTAGAATTGGAGACATATTTTAGTCTTGAACAAACAGCAAGTGTAACATTTACTAATTCAAGGTTGTTCACATTTTATTTAGTCATCATTGCTGCTGGATGCCGTTAGCGCTAAGCGATGACCTTCATTAGGCTGAGGTGACCTGCTGGTGCGTAAGGAACGTTCCATAAAAGGATCACAGGAAGCTCTAGCGCTGCACTTCACACAATCGCCAATACGACTATTGTCTCAGAAATCAGCAAGGCATTACATAAGTAATTGCTCAGGGTCTTAGTCCATTCATCATATATAATAGTTGTCTAAAATGACTATAATTTAGGCTCATTTTGCAGGTCCACTGAGTAATTCTTTCTTTTAATTGCACTCATTAATAAAGCAGCTGAGGCCAGAGATTTTCCTTTCTGAACATATTTCCACTTTAGATTAAGTCTGCATGTTACAGGAAGTGGTGGAAAGTTGTGTCTCACAACCTTAATAGAAGAAAGATGGGAAAAAATAAAATGGTGTGTTCAGAGAAGGAAGAATGTCCATCAGTTCATTTAGGAGAAAGCTGGATGTCTTTTTCATAATGTAAGGTCCTATAGGTTTTATAGTAAATGACAGTTATAATCAAGTCTAATGTTTAAACTGTTTATCACTTTTTTCTATGGCCCCATAGTCAGAAGCCTGACGCTAATGACCCCCTGCTCCGTCTGTAGATGCTTTGCCTGATGTGAACAAAGCTGCACAAAGTGAGTTTTGCAGCCACATCTGTCTTTTTCTACAGAGTGCATGTCTTTGACCTTAAAGGAGTCATATCATGCTTTTCATTCTAAAAAATATTAGACTTTAATGTCTCAGTAAGGTCTCTGTAAATTTTCATCCCATAAAACCCTTTAGATCGTCCACACTGCCCCTGTCAATGTGTGGTTTTCACTCTCCATCAGCAAACGCTGTGTTTTCTGGGCGTGTCGCAAGCGAAGCTGCTCACCACACCTCTGTGCGGAAGCGCATACCTTTTTTGTTGTTTTTTTTTTTTTTTTAAATTGGCTCCATGGATACGAGCCACCGCACGGTTAGGATACAATAGGTGGCTGTAGTGCGACATTGAGAATGCAATCCACCACAGAAGAAGACGACCCACTACAGAACTGCACGACGTTAGCCAGCCAGCTAGTTCGTAGCGTAGTAGAACCATACGTCTACGATCCCGAATCTGACCCTGAAGCTGAAGAGGCTGTTGAAGTCACCACATTTCGGCTGATGCAAGATGTGTCTCATTGGTAATGTCGCATTTACTTCAATTTAATTGATTTATGCAAAGTGACTAGCGGTTGCTAATGCGAATGCTAAATGGCGTGTGCAGCTTGAATATTCACAACACGACTTACCTGGAAAACTCTCACTAATAGAAAACACTACTTTAGCTTACATTATACAAATAAATAAGTTTGAGAGTATAGCTGAAATAATATAAATACATTTTACATTTACACATTTCACTGTTTTTGTCTTACTTGTGCTGCTGCTCTGACAATTTTATTTAAAAAATGTGCATTAATATTTAGAGCAATCACTGCATGACCTTCCTGGGAACAAAAAGCATTGGTTCAAATTATATATTGACCTAACGTATTTTTACTGCTTTTAATTATGTTTTTTGTCATTCTTGATAAATCTGACAGTAATATGTCTCTGTATCTGAAGTTGTTACAGGTATCTAGTCTACAGAGGCTAGTGAGCTGGTGCTGAGGATTCCTAGGGTGAAGAATCTGAGTTGCCATCTCTTCATGCTTGGGTTGTAGATAAAGGCAGTTTCCTGATGGATAAAACACTAAAACACTCATAGTATGATTGATGTAGACCACCTGTAGAATAACTCCTTTACCGTTTGAGTAAAAGTGTTTTTTGTGAGTGCAACACTCATTAAGAATTTTTTTAACTTTATTTATATAATTTATATGCGTTTTATTTATGGCCACTTCAACTTTATAGCTTACCATATTAGAAAGAGAAAAACATGTAATTTCAATACTATGATTTCCTAAATAAAAGTGTTTTCCCTTCAGAAACAGAGTTCAGTGAAATACATAATAGTTAAAGCCAACTTTATTGTAAACCAAAAAAATACACCACTACTCCAAAGCTAGAACAAACTGTTACCTTCACACTCCAATGTGCAATGTATAGGTTACTGAGTTAATTAAGAAGTCTGGGGGTTTGAGGACGAAGGAGAAGCTTTTGCAGGGCCTTGCAGACGAAATGCATGAAAGTAGGGTAAACAGGGAGATGTGGTGATCCTTGTTCTCATCACTATTTGGAAGACTGAGCGGAAGCAGTCCTCTACCAGATGGAAGCTGTGGCTGTCCTCACCATCACCTCATCAAAACAAAAGGTACTGCAATCAGAATTGTAGATTAGTGAAATGTTAATTATTATGTAGGTCAAAACCTTCTCTAATGTAAGAACACACAATACCAGACAAAAAATTAAACCAAACAAGAGGACAGGCCTGTCTGTGCTAAAACAACAGATAAACAGTTGTTACAATTCAAATATAAAATCTAAACAGTATATACCAATTAAAATCTTCTATTACCTATCTTACTGTTGGTACATACAAACTTACATACCTTTACTCCTGAGCTGGGCAGCAGATGTCTGTGTACCAACAGTCTGCAGTGATTTCTCTGTTTGACAGCCTCCTTGCATGTGGGCAACTGGGATTGCCCCTACAGTATAGAAAAGACTGTTACATTTACTGTAAATTGTATTGGTCCTACAAATATAATGGCTATGGTACAAGCTATCGGTAACTGACCAGATAAGCAGCAGGTATTGTAGAGATGTGACTAATTAGCAACTAAGCTTGAAACACAACACAGTAATCATTCCAACTAATCATGTTAGAATTTGATAGAACAATGACATAACCCCAAATCACAAGTTGATTTAGGCTGTGACACAGGACGGGGTAATAACAAACACAACCGCGTTCATCTGCAGGTTCTTTTTGTAGCGATCGACCAGCTGTAGCTCTAAAGTGCAAAGGCCTAAAGGCATGCTAACGGCTAACGCAACACACAAACAGGAGCGGCAGCACGTCAACAGGACAAAAGCTCGATCCACCGCTTCCTGCCTGTCGCCGATCGAAGGCCCATCGCTATTAGCTGTTCCCCACACAGGTGTGTGGTTGCACCAACTCAGAGTAGCACATTTGAAAGGGACAAAGGCTCAGTTGACTCACTGTAGCCGTTAGCGACGCTAGCGATTAGCTTGTCTCACATGTGGGTAACTGCATTTTAAACAGACCCAACTAACATATTTAGATATCACAAGTATCAAGCACAAACTTACTACAGCGAGCTAGATCCACCGCTTCCTGTCTGTCGCCGCTGGAAGGGCGATAACGATCAGCTGTTCCCCGCAGGTGTATGTGATTACAGAAAAAGGACAGACGCTAGACCCACCGCTCCCTACGTGTAGCCGCTCGATGCCGTTAGTCATTAGCTTTTCTCCACACAGGTGTGTGGCTGCAGGAGCCCACATGAGCACATTTGAAGGGGACAAAGGCTCGGTCGACTGGCTGTAGCCGTTAGCATAGCTAGCTAGTAACTTGCCCCACACATAGGTTACTACATTTAAACGGACAAACTAACATTTTAAAACATTATAAATATCAAGCATGTACTTACTTCAGTGAGTGGATGACGGACTTTAGGAATACGTCCTTTTTTTCCAACAGGAGCCGTGAAACAAATCCAGCATTGGACGCACCCTCGTTTGAAATGCACATACGTATAAATGCTGAGGCAGTGTTTCTGGCACCGGTCCGTTAAAAATAAAAGTGACCCACAAATCCTCACTTGTTGATCCCTTGTAAAGTGAAGAGACTTTGGTGTTGGTTAGAACACCTAAGAACCGAACTATTTCTATGGGAGGACTTGGGCGCTGCCGTGCTGGTCTGTTCACGGTGAGTGAGAGGGGGGAAATGGCGGAAGTCCAGTTTTGGTTCGGGATCATTGTGGGGGTGGTGGTTCAGGATTTGCAAGGAGAACTTTCAACCAGTGTGACGACAACTGGGACACGGGCTGTTTTCATTGGATGAGAAAATTTACGTTTTCAAAATGTGAAAAAAGCAGGAAATGCATTTCTACCGTGCTCAGTGTGTGTATATGTGACCCATAGAGTCATAGGGACGCTCCAAAATGTCTAAAAAGTGGATTTTGCATGATATGGGCCCTTTAAACTGTAAATATTAAGTACATAAATGACTAATTATGTGCTAATGACATATTCATTTACATCCTAATTGGTGGACGTGATGATGCTCCAGTTTTCTAATATCAGTGCGATGCATCCACCCACTAATGTAACATCCAGAATGGCGAGCGGTTGTTTACTTCACACACCTTTCAGGCGCTGGACCCGATGACATCATACACGGGGCTCAGTCTGCGGAGACGACCGCTAACGTTGCAGTTGAACACAGGCAGGAGTAAACCGCAGAACAGAGCTGAGAACAGAGCTGCACAGTTGAACAACCACCGGATTAGAGATTAAAAGCAATTTCTAATCTTCTTTTCTAGGCTCTTCAGATATGTCCGAACTTGGTGATGTCTGAGCTGCAGCTGACCCACAATAACCTCATGCCTTCAACTTTCCCCCACTTTTGAGCATCAAAAGGTTGGTGCTGTTGTCCACATGCAGTAGTAGAGACCGGTTCCTGTTGATCCAGCCTTGGTTTTGAAATCCTCCCGTACTCTACGTAGCTCCATTATTCTAGTTGTTGATGGTTATTTGAATGATACAATTATTGTCTTTAAGTAGGAGTTAATGATGAAAATTGGATTGGAAAATAAAGTGAATTAGGAATGAATTAATTAGCTGGTTCAATTAAATCAGTGGTTGGTTCGTTTCCACGGCCTGAATTTATAAAGTTTAATCGACTTCAGTTTCCCACGATGTGACAGTTGGATTTGTATAAATTAGTCTGTGTCACATTTGTGAGTTTATTTGTGACTAAATAAAGATTAAAGTTCCAGTAGTCAAAATCCAATGTAAAACACATTATTTCCAGTGTAATCTAGTGAATGGTAATATTAATAATTAAAAAAAGTCTTTTTTTCTCCAAGGACAAAAAGTGATGCTGAAACACAACAACAGAGGAACGTGTCAAAGAATCACACTTTGGTAACTGGATCATTTAACACCAAGAAACGAGAACCCAAAACTTTGGTTTGTATAAAACCTAATTGTCAAGAGCAAACAAAGTGAATAAGCCAAAAAATAATATCATTAATGATGTAACACTTTGTTTTTCACGTCCTCGAGCTGTGTGTTTTGCAGCAAACATGATTTGTGTGATGCTTCCTCTGAGACTTAAAGCCTGAGATGGCATAAGCTTTCGGACTTATGGGATTTGAAACAAAAGCATGAAAGTGCGGTCAACAGAGGATTTGAGTATTCATTTATTCCTCAGAGTCGAGTCCAGGCAGCGCATTGGTACACGCTCAACGAGAAAACATCATGTGAACAACAACATCCGTTCATGTTTAAAGCAAAAATGTCAAGAGGGAGAAATTGAAACGTGAAACGTGATTCCATCAGGTTTGTGACGTGAGAGACGCGTGTGGTGCTGTGGGTTCAGGGTTCTGCTGCTGCTGCGAGCGGCCTTTACTGGGACATCGGGGGGGGATGTGTGTGTGTGTGTGTGGGGGGGTGAAGCAACCGGCCGTGGTTGACAGATGCCCCCAGAAAGCCACTAACAGGATGACGCCAGCGCTGCCAGCACCGTGGGCTAAAGTCGGATTATGTCTGAGCAGTAGATAAACAGATTATTCCAGAAATGGTGCCTACTTTTTTAACCTTGTCACTCTTGCCACACTTACAGCTCCACTGTCCCACAATCCCCTTGGGCAGACGAGGAGGCGGCACGGCGCGGCGCGCGCTCCCAGCACAGCACACGTTTATGGTGAGCGTTGCACCGGCAACTCTGGGGCTTAAACGAGCCAGCGTCTCCGAGCCGAACTCCCACCACCTCCACCTCACAGCTGAAGCACCCATGAGCTCCACCTGAGCCGCACCTCCCCTCACCCGCTGGATTCACGCTGAAAGCCCACATTTGGGAGCTCCTCCGCCATGCTTTGGGAATTCGGCCTTGTGCTACTGCTCCTTGCTCCACAAGCTGCTGCAATTAAAGGTAAGCCTTGTTTTGTTCTTAAAGCCACAATCCTTTGAGCCCTGACGCTTGGAGTGCTTCACAGCTTCACAAAAAGAAGTCACGTCCTGACACTTCACGTCTGTGCAGAAAGAACAAAGTCTGCATGTGTGAATAAGTAGGAGCACTTAGATATGAGCATTTAAAGAGTAAAGGCATCGATGCACAATCTAAACCTGGGCACAACCTGGAGCAAAGCCTATTACGACTGCATAAGTATTTGACCGTGAAATCATTCTGGGGTTTGACACCGTCACCGTCTCCTCCAGGGAACAAAGAGCTGTTTAAATGCATTATAAATCAGAATGAGTAAATCCTCCGTCTTATTCTGAACCGCAGCCAGGATTTATGATGTGACACAAATAAGTGCGGCGAGGCCGCGATGCAAAAGGAGACGGGATAATAGCAGCTGAGCAGACGTGCTGGCGACTTGCACATTTGAATTAAGGTCTCTGCAGAAAGGAAGCTGAAAACATGACAGAGGAGACGCGTTATCAGCTTCCTCGTACGAGCATTCTGAATAAAACAACAGGCCAGGTTCACCTTCACTACACAGCCACATCTTTTTATTTGTTCTGCGAGCGCGGACGCGTGGGCCGCCCTGTGAATTATAGCAGCCATTTAACTAATATCACACTGAACGAAGCCCATCATGACACCAGCAGCGTCGCTGGCTGCTTTTGTTTATTCTGAGTGCCCTTCAGGTGCAGCGAGGGCTTTTATTTTTAGTGTAAGTGGGCACAAGGAGGGAGAGTGGACCCAGAACCCGGCCGGACGCTACTGCACCGACTCCCCTCCACTCTTCACTAAAATAGCTGCAGCTAGAACCTTCCCATGCGTGCGTCCTCTCGGATCTACATTGTGCTGTTTCCCTCCAGTGAGCAGCGTCGGGCCGGACGCTGGAGCCAACGTCAGCTCGCCGCGTTTGGCAGAACTGCTGAAGGTGTCGACGCAGTCCAAAGCCTCGAGCTTTGCACCCGGCCCACGTCGATCCAAGAGGTCGGTGTTTCTACACTCGGGAGTGAAGATCTGCCCCCAGGAGAGCGTCGGCGAAGTGGTGGCCAGTCACCAGGCCTACTACCAGCTCCGAGGTAACGGCCGCTCAGCCTGTCCAGGGTTACGGGTCAGGACCCGGTTCAGCTGGTCCTCACACTCAGTCAGGTTGATATCATTACATGGATCAACCTTCTGGTTCAGGGTCCCAGCCGATCTCAGCTGCTGCAGGTACACGATGCACAGAGCTGACCACAGTGTGACCACGCAGCAGAGATGAGTCAGGGATGTGACTCATTCACCTCCTCCACACGGGTTGTCAGCTACAAGTCGGTCTCTGTCAAAACCGACAAGCTGTGCAGTTAAACCGTCTGCTTGATCTGTCGGAGGGACTCTGGTTCCAGGGCTTCATTATTCGATGCCCACACGTTTGTCAATATTCATTCTACAGGTAAAAGTACAAAATGGAACGAGTGCTCAAACCACGTAGGCTTGATTCAGAATGTGAGGCTTCACGGTGTTTGTAAGGATCCAGCTGTGGCAGATGTTTGACTCACGGTTTACAACATGCAGCATCAGGCGGCGGCTTCACTGAGTCTGTGTCCTGTCAGTTTGTCAGGAGGCGGTGTGGGAGGCGTTCAGGATCTTCTTCGACAGGATCCCCGGCACGGCAGAGTATCAGCGATGGGTTCACACGTGTCAACATGAGGCGCTGTGCATCTCCGACCTCGCCAAGAACTTCAGCAGCTCCGAGGAGCACATGAGCTTGATTCACAGGGTGAGGAAAGCCGAGCGCTCACACAACCACAATCAGCATGCGGCGTCTGTGGGCACAACCCTGCGCTTGTACGTAGACCTAGAATCTGAAAACTGGAAATCTGCATGTGAATGTGCAGGACAACAACAAACACCCACAAAACGCTTTACTCACGTCATGGATGCAGAGAAAAAACAACCCGTAAATGAGCCAAAAGCAGTTATTCAGTCACTCACACAAAAACAAACAGAGGGAGCTGCAGAAGTCACAGCATCATTATCACAAACAGCGTCAGAGACTTCAAATGGCCAAAGTGACACTAACAGTACTTGATTGTTGTGCTTGTTCACAGAGGATGAACCGGATGAGAGACGGCAGACCGGCGCCGCGGTAAGAGCCACAGACGCACGTCACCAGTAATGACAGGAAGTCAGTTTCCTCAGGACCAGTGGGGCAAAGCCTACATGACCCACACTCTCTGCTGTCCCTGAAGGCAGCAGACTCACCCTAACACAATGCTAAGTAGCAGTGACGTTAACTTTGGACGTACGCTGACAAAGGCTGAGTGACTGTGGGTTTAGAGGCTGGTGGATTGTCTGCTTGTGTTCCTCCACAGAGGCCCAGCGACTCCTGCACCGACGCAGCAGCTCCCAGTGACGGCAGGTAAAACAATAAGCAGCGCTGGAGCAGAGCTGTTATTTCTTCCAGTGATTTGTCCTGAGAGCTAAATATTGATTTTTGGCTTTATTGTGTGCTGTGCGCTGTCAACAGGCACCAGCTTATGATGCCTCATCACTATAAAGGAGGCGCCGTCTTGTTGCCGTAGTGATTTTCTTGCAGCTCCTTGAGCTTCACACTCACTGGTCCTGTTCCTCCAGCTCCAGAACTGCAGACGGACGGCCCGACTGTGGCCCCAGAGATCGGCACCGCTCCAGGCCCGTCTCTGGACCAGAACCAGGCTGAAGAGGTACCAGCATTTAGTACTTGAGTCAGGATGCTGTGACAGGTCTCACGCAGTCACATGACATCCGCTGGCTGGTTCCCTTCTGAGCGAAGCGTCTGAGCTCTGGAAGCAGGCGAGCGGCGCCGTGACTCACTCTGTTTGGGCTGTTGAAGGACACGGAGCTTCCTAATGTGGTCCCAGAGAGTCCGGTGGAGCAGCTGGTGGACTTCAGCATCGACCTGGTGGACCCGGGTTACAGGGAGCTGCTGGACGACCCAGACTCGCCTCAGTACGTGGATCTGGCTCAGCACCTGCAGGACCAGGTGGGACACGCGGAGGACGGAGGCGTTGCGACCAGCAGCAGTTCCCCTTTAGTTCTGAGCTCCATTAGACGCCTTCCATCGTCCTAAACCCTGAGGACCTTCACTGCTCCTCCTCCTCCCTCCGACCGCGTGGGGCAGTTCCTCTCTCTGGCCTCATAGTAAAGCAGATTACAGCTTCAGCTTCCACTCTCTCTGCAGGACGTCTGTCCTGTGCAGCAGCGAAATTAAGATCTTTAATGTTATTCCCTCATTGAAAGACGCCTAAAAAAGCACAGAGATCACTTAGAGTCGCACGCGATTGGTGCCAGGAAGTGACCTCATGGAGCCTTTAAAGACGATTATGTCATAATGTGTCCAGGTGCTTAACTGCTCCAAAGATAGGTCCTGTATCGGAGGGTTTCCCGTCCATTCACCCCTGCTTTTATACTGACACATTGGCCCCATGTGAGCTAATTAACAGGCTCCTGATAATGGCTCAGAGTTAATGACATTAGCGTCTACAAGGGCAGCAGCACGGTGGCACGCATCTCCACCAGCGCCAGCACTGAACGGCGCCTTCTCTCTTACAGATGCGGCATGTTTTTGACAAACTTCCAGGATTTCAATCCATCCACGTCCTGAGAATCAGGTAGGACTTCAGATGCTAATGTGGGCGTGGCTGCAGACAGTCTGTCCTTTTCTGCCGCTGGCATCAAACTGTGCGGTGGCTTTTTCTCCTGTTGCCTTCCGCTCTAACGCCGTCTTCTCTTCTCCCCAGTGCGAGCGAGAGCCGGGACGCTGACAGGTAAATGAATCAGGCCTGTAGCAGCAGCCTCCTCCACGCTCACGCTTCACCCCCGCAGGCTCAGCCATCAGACCTGTCTGTGTGTTTGTTAGGGGTTAATCATCAGACAGGCGCTGAGCAGTGGAACAGGAAGGCGTTAATTGTCAGGATGCCCCTCGTTAACGGCGCTGTCACGGCCGATCCCACAGAGTTTGATTTTATGATTACAGGTCGCGGATCACAGTTGCACCAATCCATCATTCGGCACAGACAGCAGAACCTCAGGTCCGGTCCGGCTCCTCGTCTGCAGACGGAACCTGAGCTGCAGCAGCAGAGCTGCTCCTCTGCTTTAGATGCACCGCCACCACCGCAGCCTAATTAAGAAGCGCTTTTTGCCAGAAATCAGTTCATAATAAAGCGAGAAAAGCCACATCTCCATTCCAATCAGGATCCATCTACCAGTCAGCTTATTCTCCTGATGGCGGCAGCTGTGCAGAATATTGATGAAGTTTCCAAGCAGCCTCATTTCTTTCAGTCCTTTGTACGAGTTATTTCTCTGCTTTAAGCCACGCGTGACACTCACCTGTTTGAAGCTCCAGAGGAGCAGATCTGCATCTGCACAGCTGCTGTCGACTGCTTGATCCGTACAGTTATTTCTGCATCTGAGCTCATTGTTTCTTTTCAGACCTGGAGGAATCTCTGTGCACTACTCCCTCGTCTTTGAGATCAACTCACCCAAGATCGGGTCGGAGACGGCGACGGACGCGCCAGACGTGCTCAGACAAATGGTCAGCAAGGCTTTACGTGAGGAGGCGTCGCTGCCGGTGGACCTGCAGTCGCTGAGCTTCAGCCCGGGTGCGTCGGCCACATCCGCCTCCGAGCATCTGCTGAGTGTGGAGCACTGGTCGACTTTGACTAGATCCATGGTGCTCTTCTCTTACAGACGCTGTCCTTCTACCAGCACTGACGTCAAGCTCCTCAGTGGAGGCTGTGGAGGAGCCCGACGAGCCCGATGAGCCCGACTCACCTAACGAGCCCAATGAGCCCGACTCAGCTAACGAGCCCGAGGAACCCAATGAGCCCAACGAGCCCAACGAGCCCGACTCACCTAACGAGCCCAACGAGACCGATGAGCCCGACTCACCTAACGAGCCCGACTCACCTAACGAGCCCGACTCACCTAACGAGCCCAACTTACCTAACGAGCCCAACTTACCTAACGAGCCCGACTCACCTAACGAGCCCGAGGAGCCCGAGGAACCCAATGAGCCCAGTGAGTCCGAGGAGCCCAACGAGCCCAACGAGCCCGACTCACCTTACGAGCCCAACGAGCCCGATGAGCCCGACTCACCTAACGAGCCCGACTCACCTAACGAGCCCGACTCACCTAACGAGCCCAACGAGCCCGATGAGCCCAACGAGCCCGACTCACATAACGAGCCCAACGAGCCCGATGAGCCCAACGAGCCCGACTCACATAACGAGCCCGACTCACATAACGAACTGGACGTTTCCACTGATGAGCCAGAGCTCGATGAACCTCTGCTGGTTCCTCTCACCCCCATGGAAAAGGAGAACGCCCTGGTGACCCTGCTGGACCCCACGGCCGAGTCCGAGCCGTCAGAGGAACTGCTGATCATCACACAGGAGATTGAAAGAATTCACCACAACGAAACAGGGAAACTGGTGAGAGACTACGTCCCGACGGCTCCTGTGGGTCTGAGCGATGCTCCGCTGTCTCCCAACCAGATTTCAGAGGAAGACTTAACCCCCGTTGATGAGAGTCTGGGTGTTACCGTGGCAACCCAGGTCTTAGTAACCACAGCCGGAGAGGAGGCAACGCAGCAGCCAGCGACCGAGCCTCAGGAGCAGGACATCAACGCGCTCCCAGACGAAGACCAGCTCGACCTGCTTCTCCCAGAACCCTACGGTCCCGCTGTCGACGCTTCGGACCTGGAGCCTGAAGAGAATTTGTTCGCAGTAGATGAAGAGTTAGAAGAACAGAGTGACATTTCTGAACCAGAAGATGAGAAAGTGGACGTGTTAGGAGCAGGCGAAGTTTCAGAACCGGAACCAGAGCAAGAAGGAGAAGAAACAGAGAGTCCAGAACCAGAGACTGAGCCGGATCATGGCGCCGCTGACAAGGTGCTGCAGCCAGGAGAGGAAGTTACAGAACCAGAACCTGCTCTTGATGTAGAGGAGAGCTCAGAACAAGCTCCAACTCCAGATGCAGCACCTGAATCAGGTGGGAATGAGGGTGAAAAAGAAAAGGTGGTTGTATCTCCAGGACCGCAAGAACCGGAACCAGAGGATCCGAAAGCAGAAGGAGATGATACTGAAGAGGATGAAGATGAGGAATCAGACTTATTAGAACCAGGACTAGCACCAAGTGAGATAAGTGACCTAACTGAAGCAAATATACCAGACGCTGATGTGCCTGAGGGGTTTACAGAACCAAGTGAAACACTGTTAGAGGTTACAGAACCAGAACCAGGGACGAACCCACAAACACCAGATCCAGTTGAACCGTCACAGACAGATGAAGCAGTATTCATAGCTCCAGCACCACACGGGGAGCCGGTCCACGTCTCAGAACCGCAACATCCACCTGATGCCGACGACAGAGCAGAACAAGAAAAGGAACCAGAGGGCTCGGAACCGGTGGATCCAGATGAGTCCCACAGCGAAGCAGGCGTCACAGAACCGCCAGCAGAATCAATTAAAGTCCTTCAGCCTGAGGACGGAGGGACGGACACAGAGCAGCTTCACTCTCAAGATAACGGGTTCCTCCAGCCGGTAGCGGAGGATCATGAGGCCGTCGTCCCAACAGACACCCAACCCAACCAGGCTCATCATGAATATCCCGCCACCGGCGCCGAGGACGTGGAGGAGCAGGGAGACAGCGGAGGTGAGTAGTCTGAAGGTGAGCAGTGAAGCCTGGTTGGCACACGGTCAACAATCCCATCCTTTATCTGCTTCTTCCCCAGACGCCTCAGCACAGGAGACGCAAGGCCCCGGGCCCAGTGTGACGGCAGCACCGGCGTCAGACCCGGTCCCGGCACCTCCAGCCGGTCCTGGCAGCGAGTCCGACCTGGCCTCACCCGGCCCCACTATAGACTCTGGACTCTTTGAGATATCTGAGGATTCTGTTCCCGAGTCCTCAGAGGTCGATGCTACAGAAGAGGAAGACGCGGAGCAGGTTGTGGTCATTGGTGAAGAGTTGGATAAAACGCAGAGCGAAGGCCCGGGCAGTTCTGACGGAGGCGTCCAGGACCTGGCCGTGGAGCTGGACAAGCCAGACGTGGCAGCGACGGAGGCCGGCGAGCTGCTGGACGCGGGCAGCGGGTTCCCGGCGCCGGACGAGGAGCGGGTCGCCGTGACGGCCGCGGCCCCGCCCCCGGCCCCGCCCCCCGCCAGGTACCTGACCACGCCCTCGGCGACCACGGCCAACCACGGCAGGGAGCTGGTGGTGTTCTTCAGCCTGCGAGTCACCAACCTCAACTTCTCTGACGACCTCTTCAACAAGACGTCGCCCGAGTACAGGTCGCTGGAGAGCACCTTCCTGGACGTGGTGAGTGTGGATCAGCTCCCATTACAAAGGCCTCCATGGAGTAAATGCGCTTCATGTAGTTGATGTATTTGTCCTAATCAGAGTGTTATCAGCCTAAACAGTCAGCAGGATGCTCACGCACTCCTCTCTCTCATCTGAATGCGGCTCTGATTAGCTCTGTGTAAATCCCTTCAATTAGCAGCCAGGCAGCGTTTTCATTCCGCTGCCCTTTTGCAGCTCAGCTGCTCTGAATCACATAGAGCATCAGCGCTGTGGTTTCGCTGGGTGGTGGGAAGGAAGCAAGCCTCTGGTCAGGAACTGGTGTGAAACCAGTGAGGGCTGCTGGTGTGAGCGTCTAAGTAAGGCCTCCTGGTTTCCAGGCCTCATTTACCTCTGCTGAGGTCGGTTTGCGTTCAGGCTCATTCATTAGGTTGGTGAATGTGTGCGTCATCTGTGTAGACGAGACGACTGTAGGTCGCATTAATAAAGCAGAAGAAGATTAAATGTGGGTTTATGTGCTTGTTTGTCTCGCTCTGTGTACAATGAGTCCAGTGTCAGAGTGGTCGGGATCCAGACAGGACAAGTGTTGACACGTAGATCTGAACTATTTATGAGCCTCTTGATGGAAGGAGCTGATTCAAATGAAGTGGATCAGATTAAATGTTTATGATGATGACACTGATGCGTCCTGCTGGACGCTCAGGTGGGAGCGCTGATGGAGTTGCTTACAGGCTACTTGTCCTTTAAGTCACACTGAGTCACAGTAATTATCACATGAAGAGAACGACTCGGGCCTGTAGAAAACCTCGTAAACCGAGTGCTTAGAGAACAGATGACTGTTCATTTGGCTGAATGGCATCAATGCAGGTAATTAAGCGAGGCCGTGTGGAACCAGTGGAGCAGTGTGTGTGTGTGTGTGTGTGTGTGTGCGTGCAGGGATGTGGCAAAGTGAGGCTTAGTGGAGTCGGAGTGTGGAGTGAGTGGATCTGCGTCTGTTTCAAGGTCAAATGATCCCACTCACAAGAAACGAGCCTGAACTGTAAAAGTGGAGGCAAAGCTTCGGTCCATGATTTAGATGCTGGATCTTTGGCTGTGTGTCACATTCACTGGTGTCAAGAACTGACGAGTAAACGACTTCAGTTCCCTGCTGTGAGCGGGTGGAGCTCAGCCCTGAGCTGCTCTGCTTTGTGTGCAGCTGCTGCCGCACCTGCAGGCCAACCTGACGGGCTTCAGGAAGCTGGAGATCCTCAACTTCAGGAAGGGCAGCGTGGTCGTCAACAGCAAGATGAAGTTCGCCAGGTCGGTGCCGTACAACATCACCAAGGCCGTGCACTGCGTCCTGGAGGAGTTCTGCTCCGCCGCCTCCAGGAACCTGCACATCCAGATCGACACTCACTCCCTGGACGTGGAACCAGGTAAAGTCTGAGTCCCACTCGTGAGCAGCACTCAGCTCCTCTAAACTGGTTCTGGTGGGAACTGTGGGCACCTGAGGGCTCACTTACTGTAGTCAGTTTACCACAATTAAACAGTGCTAGTTGGAGCCGGAGGTTGCAGAGGTGCAATAACAGTAGCGAGGCCTGTCTGTTGCTTCCATCCCTCAGCCTCATTGGGCGCCTCCTTTCCCAGGAACGGCCTCTGGAGCCGAGCTCCTCAGCCTAAAGCACAGCAAACGCACTAATGTGGAGGCCTCACGCTCCGCAACTCAAGCTGCGTCTGTCTCCACAGCCGACCGGGCCGATCCCTGCAAGTTCCTGGCCTGCGGCGCCGCCTCGCGCTGCGTGCTGAACGCCTGGACCCGGGAGGCGCGGTGCGCGTGTGAGCCGGGCTTCGTGTCGCTGGACGAGCGGCCGTGTCAGAGCGTGTGCGCCGTCAGACCCGACTTCTGCCGGGGAGGCGAGTGCCACGTGGTCCCCGGACACGGCGCCGTGTGCAGGTAGGACGCGCCGCTGCGCCTGTTCTACCTGTTCTACTGAGAACCTGTGTCTGTGTGTTCATCTAACGTCCTCCAGCATCTGAACGCGTTTCTAATGCACAGGAACTGTTGCTTTTATTAAGTGCTGGCTCACAGTCGCACATTCTCCACTGGCACAGAAATGTCATTTCATCTATTAGACTCCAGCTCCTCCGAGACGTTTCCATTCAAACATTCATTTCCCATCAGCTGAAGCGTGTGAAGGTACTTTAGTTTGATCATCAGCAGCAGAGAGCGTCTCTGCTTAATAAACCTAGAAAGAGAGCAGTCTGCACAAATCACAATCATTTAATCAGCAATGAACAGGGCTTGGTCATCAGCACCACAGAACCAGAGTCTGCAGAGGAGGAGGCACAGAGGAGGCTCAGGGGAGGAGGTCCAGAGGAGAGAAGGTTCAGAAGAGGGGAGGCTTAGAGGAGGAGGAGGCACAGAGGAGAGGAGGCTTAGAAAAGGAGGCTCAGAGGAGGAGGCTTAGAGGAGGAGGAGGCGGCACAGAGGAGGCTCAGGGGAGGAGGTCCAGAGGAGAGGAGGCTTAGAAGAGAGGAGGCTCAGAGGAGGAGGCTCAGAAGAGAGGAGGCTCAGAGGAGGAGGCCTAGAGGAGGAGGCTCAGAAGAGAGGAGGCTCAGAGGAGGAGGCCTAGAGGAGGAGGCTTAGAGGAGGAGGCTTAGAGGAGGAGGAGGCACAGAGGAGGCTCAGGGGAGGAGGTCCAGAGGAGAGAAGGTTCAGAAGAGGGGAGGCTTAGAGGAGGAGGAGGCACAGAGGAGAGGAGGCTTGGAAAAGGAGGCTCAGAGGAGGAGGCTTAGAGGAGGAGGAGGCACAGAGGAGGCTCAGGGGAGGAGGCTTAGAGGAGGAGGAGGCACAGAGGAGGCTCAGGGGAGGAGGTCCAGAGGAGAGGAGGCTTAGAAAAGGAGGCTCAGAGGAGGAGGCTTAGAGGAGGAGGAGGCAAAGAGGCGGCTCAGGGGAGGAGGTCCAGAGGAGAGGAGGCTTAGAAAAGGAGGCTCAGAGGAGGAGGCTCAGAAGAGAGGAGGCTCAGAGGAGGAGGCCTAGAGGAGGAGGCTTAGAGGAGGAGGAGGCACAGAGGAGAGGAGGCTTGGAAAAGGAGGCTCAAAGGAGGAGGCTTAAAGGAGGAGGAGGCACAGAGGAGGAGGTCCAGAGGAGAGGAGGCTTAGAAAAGGAGGCTCAGAGGAGGAGGAGGCACAGAGGAGAGGAGGCTTAGAAAAGGAGGCTCAGAGGAGAAGGCTCAGAAGAGAGGAGGCTCAGAAGAGGAGGCCTAGAGGAGGAGGCTCAGAGGAGGAGGAGGCACAGAGGAGGCTCAGGGGAGAGGAGGTTCAGAAGAAAAGAGGAGGCTGAGGGGAGGAGGCTCATAGGAGAAGGAGGCCCAGGGGGGGAGGGGCTCAGAGGAGGTCCAGAGGAGAGAAGGTTCAGAAGAGGGGAGGCTTAGAGGAGGAGGAGGGCCAGAGGAGGCTCAGGAGAGGAGGCTTAGAAAAGGAGGAGGGCTCTTCAGGCCTCAGCGCTGCTGGCTCGTCTGTGGGTGAGCGGCTGCTGCTGTCAGCGCTCTGCCACCTTTCATTAATACTGAACCGACACATGAAGGAGTAAACACAGAGCAGAAGCAGGAGGTTGATGCTGAGGAGCTGCACATGGAGAGGAGCTGCACAGGGAGAGGAGCTGCACAGGGGGAGGAGCTGCACAGGGGGAGGAGCTGCACAGGGGGAGGAGCATGGTGTGGGTCGGTGGTGGACGCGTGGACCGAGCTGTCACGTCGGTCACGGCTGCAGGGACAGACTTCATGTGACTCCGTGAGGTCGACAGAGCAGCGCTGTGGTTTCACCTGCTCCGATCTCTTTCCTTCCAGATACGGGGACGGATCCTCCGTCGGACGTCTGGCCAGTTAAAGGAGCGTCGGCTGAACAGGTGCTGGA
Organism: Betta splendens; assembly: GCF_900634795.4. NCBI lineage: Eukaryota > Metazoa > Chordata > Actinopteri > Anabantiformes > Osphronemidae > Betta > Betta splendens. Next base: position 14,025,312 of record NC_040901.2, on the reverse strand, counting down.
GGTACGAGGGCGTCGTCGCGCAGCAGCTCTGTAGCGGCGCCCAAATTGGTTGAGTGCTGCAGTGTGTTTAAGCAGACGGAGCTGAGGCGACTAATGTCAGGCCCGGAACCCGGCGCTGACGGGTAAACAGCAGATTAGTCCCAGGCCGAGTCGCACCTCCGGGGGCTTAGTCTGCACCTCTTTATCCTCGTCTGAGGTCTGACACAAAACGCTAAAAACACTGAGCCACAGCTGCAGCAGCAACGAAGCACCAGAGCAGACACGAGGCTGAGCTGTGAGCGTGAGGACAGGAAGCGTAGGTGTGGCTCATACACAAACGGGCGGATCAGCCCTTTAAAAGCTTCTCTTTTTCCCCACAGACTCCATGAAACACGACTCAGCGGTAGGAAGTCGGGACTCAAGCCCAACGCGTCTGGATAAAAAGTTCTTCTGAGCTGAAGGCTTTGAGGACAAGCTTCCCTCAGGGACACGGACTTTTAGGCCACGAAACGTCAGAGGATGAAGAGGAGGTCGGACGGATGGCGGCTGTCTCACATCGATCCACTAGACCTTTTATACACGCCTGCTCCGCTGCTTGTTCTGTAGCCTTTGAGTAAAAGCTGCTGCACCGACGCCCTAACGTTTACCTGGAACCTGTTCAAATAGTGGCTCTGGGCACAAGAGGTCACATTGTAGTGATAGTTTTAGGCTTTAAAGGCTTCAGAGGTCACGACTGCACACAAGGTGAAACAACACGACAGCGGCATCACGTTTAGTGACACCACACGCTAACGGGGAGCTGCAGCGCTAACACCAGGGCCCGTTAGCGCTGCAGCTTCCTGTAGCAGCCGGGGCTGATGGGACACGTGACCTCTGAGCTCCTCCAGGGTCGTGGGACGTCTCCGTCCCGTCTAAAGGCTGCGACGGGTCGGAGCCGTGGCCCGTTCCGGAAAAAGCCTTCAGACGAGAAGGAAACGTCTCCAGGACTTGATCTGATGTGGATGGAAGTCGTTGTTCAGTGTAAACAGGAACAGGAAGCTTCCTGTCTGTTGTACAGTTTGTGTAAATACCCCCACGCTGATCTGGACCTTTCTGTGTAACACTGTGATTGAAATGTGCAGTTACAAATACAAGCTGTTCCAGAACCCGCACAACTGCTCTGACTGTTTTTGACCTCACTGAACCAAAGAGGAGGCAAAGACAAAGACAGGTGAGTGAGACTGGAATGAATTTATTCATCTGTTAGATCAGCGTTAGAAAAATGACAGTGGACGCAGGCGGAAGGATTGTACTTGGTTACTCGCCGACACCGAGGCTCGGCTCGGCCCGGCCCGAGGTTCTGCCGGTGTCAGCTGAGGGAAGTCTGTTTAAACCTCACGAGTTTGTCTGAGCTGATGCGGTGGTGTTCTCCAATGTGATATTACAGGGAAAGCAGCCACAGAGGTGGGAGGAAGCATCTTCACTGGGATCAAAACTTCTGTGAGTACAGATCTACAGCGTGGGCTTCAGGAGCTTCCTCAGAACCAGAGTGGACCTCCAGACCTGAGCTGGTCTGAAGACGCCTCCAAGCCTCCAGACGCCTTTACACCGGCTGGAACCTGGGTGGGACCCAGACGGAACCCTGGGGAGAACCCAGGTGGAACCCGGGTGGGACCCAGACGGAACCCTGGGGAGAACCCAGATGGAAGCCGTGTGGGACCCAGGTGGAACCTGGGTGGAACCCGGGTGGGACCCAGACGGAACCCTGGGGAGAACCCAGGTGGAACCCGGGTGGGACCCAGACGGAACCCTGGGGAGAACCCAGACGGAACCCGGGTGGGACCCGGGTGGGACCCAGACGGAACCCTGGGGAGAACCCAGGTGGAACCCGGGTGGGACCCAGCTTCCAGCAAACCTCAGAGTTTTCTGCATATCATCAGCTCCAGAGCGTTTGGAGGAATAACAGCCGTTGGTGGAAGTCCAGTTCAAGGCGGAGGAATCATCTCTGCACCGGCTGGATTCAAATGGAGGACCAGCCCGGGCCCGGCGTGGACCCGACGAGCTGACATGGCTTATCCAGGGCGTTTTTTGCAGTGCTGATCAGCAGTTGCATAATTAATTCACATTTTCCGCTTTGCTTGATAAAAGTACAGAAACGAATCATGGAGCTGAATTACTGCTCTGCTCCCAAAACATGGCAAAGGTTTGGTCCAGAATCACATGGAATCAAATCAAGGTCTCAACTTACATTCAGTTGGAAAGACAAAAGGTCAAACAAGGTATTAGCAGGTATGAGTGAATAATCGGTTCATGCAGCAGAAAACAACTGGCAGACGTGTAAACGGGTTGAGTGGGTCACCAGCTGGTTGTTAAGAGGTGTCAGAGTCTGAACAAACCCTGTTACAGCAGAATTAAGGCCTCGTAGTTAGACTGGTGGAAACGTCTGATGTGGTGGTGGTGGTGGTTTCCTGCATAGCGCTGGACGGACCGGCCCGGACCGGCCCGGCCCGTCACTTCAGCGTGCTCTGCAGCACGGCCGTGGCGTAGGTGGGCCGCGCCTGCCGGCTCTCGATGGCGCTGCGCAGGTACTGGACGCCGCCGCAGCGCTCCCAGATCTCCTCGAACTGACGCGGGAGGATCTCCGCCCCCCGTTTCCTGGACAGACCCGTCTCCTCCAGGCTCAGCTCACACATCTCCATGTCGTCCTTCCCTGGGGGGGGCATTCAGGGTGCCTCTTAGTGCTTTAGGATAGGCTTTACAGAGATGATGATGATGATGATGATGAGGAGGAGGAGGAGGAGGAGGAGGAGGAGCAGCAGCGCCCCCGGTACCCACCTGCCACCAGGACGATGGGGTGCTTGTCCGGGTGCAGCTCCATCTGCCTGGCGATCCAGGGCCCGTCGAAGTGAGCGTACCACCAGCCCTTCTTCTTGCTCTGCGGGTCCTTGTACTGGTCGCCCGGCCGGATGAACGGGATGCGGAAGTAGCGCTGCTGCCGGTTCATGGCCACCTCGTACTGCCGCGCAGGTATGGGCGGCGCCGGGTTCTGCTGGGCTGTGGGCGGGATGGAAACAGAGTCAGGCCTTCCTCAGAGCGGCCAACGGGAGTCAGCCCTGATGTTTACATGCAGCTGGAGGAGCAACCACCACCACCGGCCACAACCTTTGCAAAGCCTTTGAAATGAAGAGTTCCTCGATGCCGCTGCACGTTCTCACTTAGAACCAAGCGGACTCGGGCAGGTGTGTTTGCTCTGAGCCAGGATCGAGTCATAAGCACTGAAGCTTGTTTGTGCAGCTCTTAACACACGGCTGCGCTGTTATCGGCTGCATGTAAACATGAGGCTGCTGCTGTTCTGGGATCAGGCTACTCCCTGGCTGCCAGGAGTCCTGCTGTTAGAGGGAGCACGCGAACGCAGCAGATGCAGAGAGCAGGTTTGCAAACGTCAAAAACGGAGGATCTGCATCTTTCTACAAAGCAGCTTGTGAAGACGGAGACGGGCGCGTTTCTCAATCAAACGGCTTCAAAGCGGCTGCCAAACGCTGTCACACGTGTTTCTAGCAGGATCAGGCGGAGGTGAAGCCTCAGGCGAGCACATTGGGAGCCGAGGCTCCACACATCAGAGCCTGAAAGGGAGCGGAGCCAGACGAGGCCGCCTCCTCAGGCGCTGCTGCTGATGCTTGTACTTCCTGACCCGCTGCTGTGAACTGACTCAGGTGACGCAGCAGCATTCAGGCTTCAAGGCTGATGCAGACAAAGACGCAGAGCTGCTTCATCCTGACTCCTCCTGTCTCATAAAGAACCTGCAAACGTGTCGGGTCTGAAAGAGCTGCAGTTTCCTGAATCTTTTAAACAGGTTTGACTTTGTTCAGCTGATGCCAAGTGAAACTAAGTCATTGTGTCAGCATCAGGTGGAAGGTGAGCGACCTCATAAAGCCATTAAACCTTCCTACATCTGGGCAGAGGCGTTTGCTGACCTCCTGCTCTGCAGACGTGAGCTCGTCTCTAGAGCCGAGCTCAAGCTGAGCAAACAGATCGGAACCGTTCCCTCCTCCTCTCAGACTCGTGCTAAGACCTGGGCTCTGTGTCAGAGCACCGGAACCGGCCTCAAAGGCTCTGCAGCAGCTCTGTGCTTCACAATCGCCTCAACAATCTCTTCCACACACGTCTCAAGCCAAGTTGCCATGGAAACCATCCACCATCCTGAAGGGGGGGGGCAGCACTAAGCACAAACCCACGGGATGATCCCAGCTAAGAGCAGAGGGGGTTAATGAGGGAGGGGTTAGTAGCTACACAGTGGAGGAGCACTTACATGCTGTTCTCACGGGAGGAGCATGACCTGAAAGTAAACACGCACAGACAGGAAGTGATGCAACACGGCGGCAACAATCAGACGATGAAGCTACAACTCAGACATTTACCACAGTTCACTCAGTTAAAACATCTGAAATGTGAGGACGTAAAAATGAAGAAGCTAAGAGGATTTTAATGGAGGTTCTGCAGGTTCTGGTGGATTCAGAGCTTCAGCTGCTAAAGACAAGTGACAAACAGACCGAATCACCAGCATTTGACCCGACTCACGGGTCCAGAGCCTCATGCAGACGCTGATCAGTGAGTGGACGGTACCGTAGTCGGTGACGGACTTGGGCGCGCGCTGCTCCGACTCCGTGTTCCTCTTCTTGTTCTTGGACTTCCAGGCGTGGTAGACCTTGAGCCGGCGGTGAAACTCCTCCCTGCAGGCGGCGAGCAGCTCGATGTCTGCGGACGAAAGGTCAACGGGTCATTAACGCACGCATCAAACACTCCTGAACGGACGAGCGAGTCCTGAACGGACGAGCGAGTCCTGAACGGAACGAGCGAGTCCTGAACGGACCGTGTCTTGAACGGACGGAGCGGGTCCTGAACAGATGAGTCCTGAACAGAATGAGCGAGTCCTGAACGCAACGACCGAGTCCTGAACGGAACGAGCGAGTCCTGAACGGACGGAGCGGTTCCTGAACGGACGGAGCGGTTCCTGAACGGACGGAGCGAGTCCTGAACGGACGAGCGAGTCCTGAACGGAACGTGTCTTGAACGGACGGAGCGGGTCCTGAACAGATGAGTCCTGAACAGAATGAGCGAGGCCTGAACAGAATGAGCGAGTCCTGAACGCAACGACCGAGTCCTGAACGCAACGACCGAGTCCTGAACAGAATGAGTGGTTCCTGAACGGACGGAGCGGTTCCTGAACGGACGGAGCGAGTCCTGAACGGACGAGCGAGTCCTGAACGCAACGACCGAGTCCTGAACGGAATGAGCGAGTCCTGAACGGACGGAGCGGTTCCTGAACGGACGGAGCGGTTCCTGAACGGACCGTGTCTTGAACGGACGGAGCGGTTCCTGAACGGACGGAGCAGTTCCTGAACGGACGGAGCGGTTCCTGAACGGACGGAGCGAGTCCTGAACGGACCGAGCGAGTCCTGAACGGAACGAGCGAGTCCTGAACGGACCGAGCGAGTCCTGAACGGACCGTGTCTTGAACGGACGGAGCGGGTCCTGAACAGATGAGTCCTGAACATAATGAGCGAGTCCTGAACGGACGGAGCGAGTCCTGAACGGACGGAGCGGTTCCTGAACGGACCGTGTCTTGAACGGACGGAGCGGGTCCTGAACGGACGGAGCGAGTCCTGAACGGAATGAGCGAGTCCTGAACGGACGCATCGCAACTGCTGCTCCTTCAATCCTGGAGGCGGAGCTGCTGCTGCTGCTGCAGTCGACGCCAACAGGATGGAACGCTGCTCCACCTTTACCCCACTTTTACCTCGCCTGCTCCACCTTTAGCCCACCTGCTCCACCTTTAGCCCACCTGCTCTCACTTTGCAGAACAGATCTCATCACCTGCTCACACGTTAAATTAAAACGCTGCTAAAATTACTACCGCCACTAGATTTCACATTTGCAAAAGCGCTCTCAGAAGGAGACAGAAGTGCTTTGGAAGTGAAATGAGGTTTGCTTTTTAAAATCGGTGCCAGGATGAAGTCGTTGGTAGAAGATAAATGATCAGGACGAACACACGGCTGTAACATTTTACAGGCTGCAGCATTAAGACGAGTGAGAACGCATGGGGATGATACAGACAAACGACTTCAGTTCAGTTGCAATGCATCATCCAGAGCGACAGTGAGCGATGAGGCGCTTAACGTGCAGCAGAGCTTAGGTAACGTCAGCGGACAGAAATAGTCCGGAGGCACAAGCGCTGCGAATAAAGACTAATTGAATTTGGTGCGGAGCTGAGGCCGACCTGGCAGGTGTCAACAACCTGCTGCAGAGCATCAGCATCCTGACTCACAATAATGTGAGCATTAGGCAGGCGGCAGGTTAAACCCCACACCAGGAGACGGGATTAGGATCTCTGTGAATGCTAATGGGCCCAGAGAGGCAGAGACGAGCCGGAACCCCAGGGACCAAACCACGGCGCAACATAAGGACTAACATGCACCCACCAGACAAAGCACCTGGAATAAAATGCTGGGGAAATGTGAAGGTTAAGAGTTGTCAGCCATGATACACAACAACAGCTGCTGTCGTCAGGATCAGCTCTGCTTCAACGCCCACGCCGCACGAGTGGCAGCGCTTTCAAAATAAAAGTTATGTGTGAGCTGTGGAGGACGTTTCCATCAGAGGCTCACGTGGATGAAGAGCCTGGTTCAGCCTCTGGGAGCAGGAACATGCTGTCATGGAGTGTGTTCGGGGCTCATCCTCTGGGGATCACGCAGACACTCACCACATGAGGTGTTGATGGCGTCTCGCAGCTCAGCGTACTTCCACTTGCTCAGCTCGTACTTCTTGGCGCCGGCGGCGGCCTTGGAGGCCTGGACCTGTGGACCTCTAGCAGGAGACAGACAGATGGAGGCTAAAGGTCAGCGATAAGGGCTGAGGGAGCGATGGGACGGTTGGAGCAGGACGCTGGCTCGGGTCAGAGGGAAAGAGAAGCAGAGTCAGTAGATGGGTGGAGTTTCCAGACTGAGGCCGTTCAACCGCACCGTGGTTGTTGAACTGAACGTGTTTAGTGTGAATGGGACGCCTCCACCCACCTGGTCACACTATCACTGCTACATGTTAAAGCTGCTGTGGAGTTAGAGGCGTGTGCAGCTGCTCTCCAGCTGTGGTGAAGTGAAGCGGGACGCAGCGGCTCTGATCCAAGCGGAGGCTCAGAGTTACAGCCACCTTCTGCTCCTATTTGCAGCAGTGATGCGTTCGACCTGAGCCAATTAGACGGATGATTGGTGATGTCATTGTGATGTCACACTGGGCTTAGGCCACATCAGGTTCACCTTCGCCTGCTTCACCTAAAGCTCCCCTCATTTGATTTGACACTTTGATTGGAGGCAGTGAACTGAAGCTGCTCGTCTTCATCTGCACCTTCATCATCAACAATCAAGCAAATCAAGTGCGCTGAGAGAAGATCGGACTCCTTAAGACGGCTCTTACCCACCTAGCCAGGAGCTCAGTCATTTCCTTGGCCATTTCCTCCCTAAAAAGCACAGCGGTGCCAAGCGGAACGTTAGTGCACTGGTTCATGGCGTTTCCTCTGAATCACATTCACATTGACTAAAATGTAGCTTTAGCAAAACGAGAGACGGCGAGATAAACAAAACGTTGCGTCCTTCGCTCTCCTCCTTTCCTCTCATCTTTCCTTCCCTCTATCCTTGTTTTCTTTCCTGTCGTTTCCTTCTCTCTCCTCGTTTCCTCCCTCCTCACCTAGTTTTCTTCCCTCTCCTTGTTTCCTTTCTTGCCGTCTTGCTTCTCATTATTTTCTTCTCTTTCCTCGTTTCCTTCTCTTTTTCCTCTCTACTCATCTCCTTCCTTCTCATCTAGTTTAATTCTCTCTCCTCATTTCCCTTCCTCTGTCCTAGTTTCTTTCTCTCTCTCCCTCCTTGTTTTCTCCCTTCTTGCGTCTCTCTTTTCTCGTTTCCTTCCATCTCTCCTTATTTCCTACTCTCTCCCTTGGTTCCTTTTCTTTCTCTTTCTAGAGTACTTTTCTTCTCTCTCTCCCAGTTTCCTCCCTTCTGTCCTCATTTCATTTTCTCTCTCCTAGTTTACTCCCTTCTCACATAGTTTCCTTCCATCTCTCCTTGTTTCCTGCCTTTTTGCCTAGTTGTCTTCTCTCTTGCTCTCCTTGTTTTCTCTCTCTCCTCGTTTCCTTTTTTCTCATCTTGTTTCCTTCCTTCTCTCCTAGCTTCCTCCCCTCCCTCCTTTTCGCTCTACTCATTTCCTTCCTGCTCTCTCCCAGCATCTCCCCTTCTTGCATAGTTTCCTCTCTTGTCGCATAGTTCCTTCCCCCTTTCATCGCTACTAGCTCAAGCTTCCTAGGTTTAGGCCCCCGTCGGCCTTTGAGGTCACAGCTGTGTTATACGTGACTGCCTTTTTATGGACGTGCTGCGATGGTAACATGACAGCGGAGCACAGGGAGGAGACAAGTGGCGTGGAACCACCTGGTGTGAAGTACTGCCATGCAGCACTCCAGCATCCTCCCAGTGTGTAATAGTATAATGCAGCTACTAGCAGCTGACTCATGACGTGAAGCATCAATTTCAACTTTCAGAGCGACGGTGTGTGGGTTGCTTCAGGTTAAGTGCGAGAGGAGAGGAGGGAGCCAACGACGTGTCGTGAAACCCGAGCGAACGCACTTAAAGCGTTGCAGGATGCATCTGTGAACTGGCTCAACCTCACAAACAGATGGACCACAGTGGAGTGCTGTGATTTATGCAGCTTCTCTAAATAAACGCGAGCGAGCAGCGCTCGGTGTCTGCAGGTGTTGGCCGTGCGGAGAGGAAACCTACATGGTCAAACTCTTGAGCTGCGCGGATCCCAACGAGCTGTAAACAGAGGATCACAGGGTTACGAGGGTTCAGAGCCAGTAAGTCCTCGTCCACATCATCAACCATTCTCCATCCCAACTGCAACTTATCAAACTCCTGAAAGTGACGCCAACAGTAAAAGGCTTCACATTACACTTAAAAACTGTTTAAGGATTTTACATGAGTGGGAGACTTTTAGACTTTGCTGCATAACTAAAGGCTTTTCAATAAAATTACTAAAGTCAGAGGTCATCGCTTTTGGTAATTTACTAATATTGTCTGCTCACATCACAGCAGTAGAACCTGAGACCTTCAGTTTTTGTGTTGTGACACATGTTCCATCTTATGAACGAAGCCACGACTCTCAGAAGCTCGATAAACACAGAATCAGGTGACAGATTTGTGGTCGCATTTAAGTCACATTTACACTAAAGTAAAACTGAAGAATGTTATATTGGTCAAATCGTGAAGAAAACAGTGAATGAAAGAGCAAAGGTGCGTTTGGTGCATCTGTTAGAATCAGAGACGCTGGCGGCTCGTTACAACATGCAGGGTTGTTTAGCGGTTCAGAAGGTCAGGTCAGGTGAGACGGGTCACATTAAAGGGTTAAATGTCTGGGGCTTACGCTGCTCGCTCTGGGGACGATGGAACTGAGGAGCCATTACTGGGAGGGAAGAAGAAAACACAGAAGAAGAAATGGTTAAACACAGGCACACGGAGCCGAGACCCGGAGCGGGTCTGGAGCGAAGGAGCTGGACGAAGCGCCCAAACACGCCGTCATCACTCCGCAGCGCGGAGGGAGTCGGACGCTGATAGTGGCTCTCTGAGAGCTGTGCCTGGTGTTTGCTGCGCTCGTCCATGGGCTGGACTTTACCTGCGCAGGCCGGCGTCGTTCTGCGCCTCCTCGGGGATGAGCTCGGCCTCGCTCTGGGCGATCCTCAGCGCCAGCTCCCGGTCCCTCCTCTCCTGCTCCAGCACGGCCTGGCGGGCGGCCTCCTCCTCGCGCTCGGCCTGCAGCTGCAGCTCCATCTCCATCTGAGGACAGAGCGATGAGCAGCTTCAGGCCTCAGACTCACTCACAGGTCACTGCCGAAGCCTCAGAACCTCCCGTGATTGCTTCAAACTGTACATTTTAATTTATGAGCAGCTGTTTGTGTTTTGACGGCTTCAAGCTGCGCATCAGTGTTTAATGATCTGATTAAGTCAGCAGACAGCAGCTGCACAGTTTGGCTCTGCGTCTGTGTGTAAACACTGGAGGGACTCGTGGAAGCAGCATCCCTGTGCTGCCGCCATTGAAGTGGCGTCTGGGGGCCGGTTCCGAACGGGAGCCGTCAGCAGAGCCGAGCTTCTACAGCACCGAGGGACGATCACACAAGCAGCGACCTGTGAATGTCATTAAATGTCACCTCAAACATCATCCTCTGCTTCGTGGCTCTGACACAGAAATAAAAGTGTCTTTACGGTCGGGTCGTGCGAAGCCATCGATACGTGGACTCTGCTCCAGCATCATAAATCATTCGTGGCCAGACTTAAAGAGGAGCCTGCGTTTAAACCGCTGGGCAGCAATAACGTGTGGACGTATTACTGCCTCCAAAGCCAAACGACTACAGATGAATTTTAGTGCTGAGACTGAAACAAAGGTGTGTTTAAGCTGTACCCAGAACCAGATCCACCAACGTTACCAGATAACACTTCACCACCTCCACGTGTCCCATCCTAACATTGCTATGTGAAGTTGCTGTGCAACAAAGGAAGGCATCTGTGGTGAATTTCTAATGATGTAACATAAATCATTCAAGTGAATTGGTGTAACTTCAATTATTTATGTAGAAAAACATAAATATGATTTTAGTCTAATTCTGGGAGTCAAGTTGAGAAGCATCTCATCCTGATAAAAGCTGCGTCTGTGGGAGGAAACGGGCACATTGTGTAGCTGCGTTTATCTGCGTGTAGCTGCGTTTATCTGCGTGTAGTTGTGTGTATCTGCGCGTAGCTGCGTGTATCTGTGCGTAGCTGCGTGTATCTGTGTGTAGCTGCGTGTATCTGTGCGTAGCTGCGTGTATCTGTGCGTAGCTGCGTGTATCTGTGTGTAGCTGCGTGTATCTGTGTGTAGCTGCGTGTATCTGTGTGTAGCTGCGTGTAGTTGCATGTATCTGTGTGTAGCTGCGTGTATCTGTGTGTAGTTGCGTGTAGCTGCGTGTATCTGTGTGTAGTTGCGTGTAGCTGCGTGTATCTGCGTGTAGCTGCGTGTATCTGTGTGTAGTTGCGCGTAGTTGCGTGTATCTGTGTGTAGTTGCGCGTAGTTGCGTGTATCTGTGTGTAGCTGTGTGTATCTGTGTGTAGCTGCATGTATCTGTGTGTAGCTGCGTGTAGCTGCGTGTAGCTGCGTGTAGTTGCGTGTAGTTGCGTGTAGCTGCGTGTATCTGTGTGTAGCTGCATGTATCTGTGTGTAGCTGCGTGTATCTGTGTGTAGCTGCATGTATCTGCGTGTAGCTGCGTGTATCTGCGTGTAGCTGCGTGTAGTTGCGTGTATCTGCGTGTAGCTGCATGTATCTGTGTGTAGCTGCGTGTAGTTGCGTGTATCTGTGTGTAGCTGCGTGTATCTGTGTGTAGCTGCGTGTATCTGTGTGTAGCTGCGTGTAGTCGCGTGTATCTGTGTGTAGCTGCGTGTATCTGTGTGTAGCTGCGTGTAGTTGCGTGTAGCTGCGTGTATCTGTGTGTAGCTGCGTGTATCTGTGTGTAGCTGCGTGTAGTTGCGTGTAGCTGCGTGTATCTGCGTGTAGCTGCGTGTAGCTGCGTGTATCTGCGTGTATCTGTGTGTAGCTGCGTGTAGTTGCGTGTAGCTGCGTGTATCTGCGTGTAGCTGCGTGTATCTGCGTGTAGCTGCGTGTATCTGCGTGTAGCTGCGTGTATCTGTGTGTAGCTGACTCTGCTCTGTGAACAGCAGCTCCTAGAATACATGCAGAGCTGGACACCTGCAGCCCAAACCCACCTGGATCCTCCGCTCTTCCTCCTCCATCCTCTTCCTCTCCTCCTCCTCCTGCCTCCTCTTCAGCTCCATCTCTGCTTTTCTGGTGAGGGAGAAAGAAAACATAATGACTCAATGGAAGAGAAGAGAAAGGAATGGACGGGGAGTGAGACAAAGCAGAGAGAAACAAGGAAAGAAACTCCATCAGGTCAGTGGCGTGGATCCAAACTGATCCTAACTTCAGCCTCCCTGTCTCTAGAGTAACGACTCTGCGTTTCTCTAACAGCCGGGATTATTGAGGTGTTAGAGGTTCAGAAACTGCTGCATCATAACATCTGAGCCATGTTCTGGTGTCTTTGGTCTCTCCTCCCTCCAAACAAATCAACTGCTGCTGGAGACTTGCTGATGAGCAGAGCACAAAGCCTCCACGTTTCCAGGCTACTGGCTTCAGAGACGCATCCATGTGTACAGACTGGTCTCACTGCTCTTCGTATCGGCTGAACTGCACTGGCCGTCAGGAATCAAAAGTTAATCTGCAAAATGCTCTGAACAGAGAGAAGCATGAGCTGAATGGGCCACAGCGTTTCTCCACCTTTCTATAAATAAGGTTTAAGGCTTTGACGAGCTCGCCTGTGACCTTCAGCTGAATCTGAGGGGAGTTCACCACAGGCGGAGGAGGAGAGCCGAGCCGAGAGAAAGTGGCTCGTAAAATTTGGGCCGTCGTCCCTAATGTGTCGTATTAGGAGGTAGTGGTTTGTGACGAACGGCCCGTCAGTCGTCCTGGAAGCCTCTTCATGGAGCGTAGGGGTCGAAGATGTGAAGGATGAGTCTGCCTCCATCAGGGAAGGAACAGTGTGATCGAGGGCAGCGTGGGGACCAGATCCATCTGACACCTGACGTCCAGCATTAGCCGTTTAGACCCTCAGTCATCAGTGAAGCAGTGGGAGCAGTTGTTGACAAAAACCACAGGAGCTCATTAGGTTCCTGTGCTCCTCGTTAGAGCCCGTCCTCATCAGCGCCCAGGTCCCGGCTCCGGCTCCGGCTCCGGCCTAATGACCTGAAGCTGGAAATCACTCTGGACGAGCGTCAGAACACACGACGCAGCCTGCTCTGTAGCTAAACTCCCTTTGGTGCCATAATCTCATTATGTAAATCCCTTGGACACTTTCAGAGGCATGTGGACGCTGAGTATTTGCTCACTACAGCACTTTTCACTTAAAAGCAGCTTTTACAGCGTCAGAACGACAACTTGTACATTAGTGATTCAGCCGAGCTCCGGTTCAGAGCCCTTCACTTACAGCCGCCGCTCCTCCTCCTCCTGCTTGCGCCGCTGCTCCTCCTCCTCCCTCCTCTTCCTCTCTCTCTCCATCTCCTCCTGGATGCGCCGCAGCCGCTCCCGCTCCTCCTCCTCCTTCTTCTTGTTCTGCATGGCTGTCAGGAGCTGCTCCGACCGGGTCACCAGCGCCTTGTACTCATGGTCGATGTCGATCCGGGTCATGACGGTGCTCTGAGAAACGGAGAGTCAGACATGACTAAACGTGGAATCAGTCAATAAATAAAACGTCTCTCCTGACAGTCTGGTCAGTTTCCATCTACACAGCAACCTTTAGGGTCCTCAGGTTGGAAGAGAGATGGAAACAGATCAAGAACAGGAGAAGAGGTGACGAGCAAACGTCTGAAACCAAAGATCTGTCAGATAAACATTCATACACATCTGGGGTGATTCTGGCAGGACGTGGACGTGGTCAGACTGCTCTCAGGTGAGGAGCCTGCTGCTGAATTATGAAAATCAAATATAAAAATGCCAACACACATTTAAGATTCATGAAATTCAAAGACATGATTATCTGGACAGAGGGCAGACTCAAAGTCAGAGGAACATCTTAATCCAGGTCATTATGAGAGCACACATCAACCTGGAGAAATATCCCTGAAAGCTTCTGCTTTAACGTCTGAGACCCACGCATGCTGTGGGACCTGGAAACCAGCGGTCTATCAGGAACCTGCCGGGCGTCATGTCATGGAGACACCACCTGCTACAGGTGTTGGAGGAGGACAAACCTTGATCCGGAGCATCAGGGCATCGATGGCGGCCTCCAGCTCCTGGGCCTGTTTGCTCATCTCCTGTTTGCCCTCCTTCAGCCCGGCCACCACCTCGGTGAATCGGCCCATCCTGTTCTTCAGGTTCCGCACCTTGACCAGCCCGTCGATCCTGAAGCACAGACACAAGCAGCGTGTTGCAGGTAAAAGGGATCCACGAGTTCTCTGCTGTAAAAAGTATGTGACCGACGCTGGAGCAGCATCCTGATTCTAAAAACAGGCGACGTGCTCCTTTGGGCCCAGTTTCAGCTGGAACGGGACGTTATTCTGAGTCAGATCTGATGTAGAACGTCTCAAAGACTTCTCTAGATCCTTTAATGTGATGTGACAGTGCACAAATAGTATTTTAATGTCATCACAGGAACACTGAGCAGCAGAATGAAAGGGAGGAGGCCCACAGAAAGTGTGGAGCCCAGAACCTCCACCCTCCAGCTCCACAGCCAACGGAGGCTGTTTTGTCTCACACGATGGTAAAAGGCGAGCGAAGGGAAGCCGCTCTGCCCAGTGTTACCATGGCAACCAGCTAAATTATATAGCATCACAAATGTGAGTGACACCTCTTCGCCATCAGAGGAGAGACGTCGTCCTCACAGGAACCAATCTAGGCTCTAGACGAGTAGTTAATATTGGATTTTACTTCAACTCAGTTTTCTTTTTTTAGCCAAACTGGCTTTCGCCTCCTGCCGCTCATCAAACGCACCCAGGCTCCGTCACGCAGCGCGGTGGGTGGAGCAGCAGGTTGCCCCCCAGCGAGGAGAGAAAAACCTCCTCTTCACCTGCATGCTCCCCATTCACACCTGTCCCCCCCACCAGGCCGTGCTCATCATCACATAGCATGAGGACGTGTGGTAATAACCATGAGCACGAGAGAGAGACAGACGGAACGCTGAGGGCGAAGGAGGACGAATCCTAGTAAACAAGTGGAGAAGCAGGAGACGGAGACAATATCACGCCTGCTCACGGCAGACAGCATGAAAATGAAAAACGGCTCCTCCATCGCCTCCTGCGTGGAGGGAGGACGGCGATAACAACCCACCGAGGCTTGTGCTTCTTCCTGCAGAGCCACATGCGAACCGTCTTCTGCATCTTGATGCAGGCGCTGGTCCGATACAGAATCTTGTTCTTCACTGGGAGAAACAGAGAAAAGAAGAGAGTTGATTCTGTTTAAGCCCCAAACCCAAATAAATGAAGCTTTGATGCAACGTGTTCATCATCTCTGTTCAGTGAATCGCGTTTTACAGCCTCTCGTTAAACCGGTTCTGGATCAGAAGCAGCTAGAAGCCTCTGTAATCAAAGGCTGTTTTGCATGACAAGCGGTGCCGCCACCACCTGCTGGTTCCGCTCAGAGTCCGGTGCCGTCAGGTCAGCTCAGACGGGTCAGAGCAGGAAGCCTGCGTTGCTTAGTTGAATCCGTGCCGTACTGATACGGATGTGACACGTGCTGAGTCACTGAAGCTGCTGTTTGTGGGTTTGCAGGATTTCTGCGTTTAGTCTCTGCCCCAGATGAAGGGTGACAGATAACTGGAGCAAGATCGATGCCGTCGCCACTCGCTGCCAAAGTCATTGCATCCGGTGACCTCTGAATATTTAACGTCTGCACATTATCAATAGACACAAATAACAGCCCTGAACTAAGGTTTAGTGGTTAAACAGCCGCCGTGAAATTAGGAGCTCAGTGGAGCGGAACACTTATTTATTTTTAACGAGAT
Source organism: Betta splendens (assembly GCF_900634795.4). Taxonomy (NCBI): domain Eukaryota; kingdom Metazoa; phylum Chordata; class Actinopteri; order Anabantiformes; family Osphronemidae; genus Betta; species Betta splendens. The sequence goes on along the minus strand of NC_040901.2, from coordinate 14,009,740 downwards.
GTGATAATATGATTTGGCAGCACCTGCTCTGCTCAGGTCCTGCCAATAAAGTGCTTATCAATTAGATCAATGAGGATGAAGGCGGAGGCGCCGCTGGTTCTACGTCAGCATGAAGCACTTGAGCCAGGTCTTACACTTGATGACGGACAGACCGCACCACTGGACTTTCTTCCAGCGGCTGTGGATCAGCCACTTGTTCACCTTCTTCACCAGCTCAGCCAGGTGGTCCGGGTCCGACTTCATGATCTGGTCGAACTCTGCAAACTGGACAGAGGAAGACGAGCGCAAAGTCATTGTTCCAGTGTAAAAACAGAGTATTCGTAGGACCTGAAGGATGAAAAGCACGAATCCGTCGTTAGGACCTAAAGTCGAGCGTTAGTCCAGTGAAGGCTCGTTTCTCTCCAGGTGTGAGTGCTGAGTGCAGCCGACCCTCATTGGATGTTTGAGTCTGTGCTCATCTTTTATTCAGAGCTTTTCCTCTGATCAGACACTGAAATCAGTCCTCTCCATCTACGTTTGTATCTGCGGCTGCTCGCAGGCTGAACTTACTCACCAGAACCGCGGCCTGGTGTCTGGTTGCTCAGAGCAGACGTCACATTTCAGACGGTGGCAGCTCCACGAAGGCTAATGAAAGTAATGATTTGAGCCTCTGAGCTAATCTGCAGTGTCACAGCAACTATTTGTCCTGTGGCGTGTTCACGCATGCGCCTGCATTAAGTCCAGCCTGGTGAGATGAATTATTCATGGGGTGGAGACATAAAAACCCATCTGTTGGTTCTGGCTGCCTCCAGACCCGTCTCACCTCAGCAGCCAAAGCCACTAAGTGCTCTCTCTGCTGGGGGACGATGTCTGAAGCAGCAGGCGCAGAGCTCTCACCTTTCCGGGCCGGAAGAACACTTTGGTCAGACCGAACTTGTAGTCGTTCTCATTCAGTCCCAGAGCTTTGAACAGAGCCTGCAACAAGAACAACAGCTTAAAGACCAGTCGCTTTGGACCAGAGCGGTTCTGAGTGGTGCGGCTCACCTTGCAGAAGAGGCGCGGGTCGAGGCGGGTGAGCTTGGCAGGCATGTACTTCTGGTACATGTTGTAGAGTTCGTGGAAGGGAGCTCTGGACGGGAAGCCGCCCTGCATCAGGTCCAGCACCGACACCATGCCTACAGAACCAGGGGGTCCAGAGAGAGAGAGAGAGAAAGAGAGAGAGACGAGGTCAGTTTCCTTCTTTAGATCATCAGGAAGTGTTCCAGCCAAACGGCTCCTGATTAAAGTCCGACTGCTCCCCCGTCACCAACGATGCCGGAACCAATGAGGTTCTACCCAACACGGTGCTTCAAGCTGATGCTGGGGTCCAGATGTCCTCTCCATAATTGGGCTAACATGCTAATGATTAGCAACACGTTCTTAGTTTAGCATGTCGGCAGGATGACATTTGCTAATTATCACTGAAGAAAAAGGTCAGAGTAGTTCAGTCAACAGCACCAAATTAAAACCCAAACTAATGAAGCTAAACCTGGAACTTATGACAACTTTTAATCACTGAAGTCAGTAGGGTTCATCCTGGAGGGAGCACGAACATCTGGAACTCATCCAGCTGCTGGTTATGTATTTACCATCAACCAAGATCCAGAAGAACCACAAGAGTCGACTCATTTTGTAGAACAAAGGAACGCTATCACTGATGCTCCAATAACCAACCCTGTAACCTCAGGCCCAGTTAGACCTGGGTCTGCTGGTTCCGGTCCTGCTCCTCTGTTCCCTAGTGCCCGTAAACAGGCCGCCTGACCACTTTGAAGCTTGCTGGTCACTCACTTTGCTCGTTTCAAAGGGATCATTTGCAGCCTCTTACAAAGAAGAAACATGTTGTTAATTGGCTTCAAGTGTAAATGAGCAGATCTCACAGAAGAAGAGTGAGCAGGGAGAAGAGGAGGAGGAAGAGGAGGTGGAGCAGCTCCTGCTTCATTAAAGGGCCTTTATCTGCTTTTGTCCATCAGCCACCATGTTTCTGGGCCTGTAAGACGCTGTGTTGGGCTTCTCAGAGCATTTATCCGGGTTTAGTCTCCCTCCGCTGGCTCCCTGTAAAGTGGCTCGCTGCTGATTAGACCGCACGGCGCTGCTGTACCAGGCCCGGTTCTACAGAACAAGCTACTGCCTCCGTCCCAGGGTCGTATTTTTGGAGGCACATCCTTTGCCATTTTGAATGTGACCGCATCGTGTTGGAGCACAGAAGCCCCCGTCAGCGCGTCCATTCCCAGTCCAATAAACGTGATAAAGAGCTTGACGGGTCCAGTATCTGAACGGGGCATCGCTGGGTCTGTGTGGATAAAAGCCGAATCGGAACCTCTGAGGATATTAAACCAGAGCTCGTCATGTCGCTGCCTCCAAACGAAACATTTAAAATATTGGTGTCAAAGAGACACGGGTTCTACACGGGTTCTACGGGCAGACGGGACCCTGATAGTCCAGACACACACACACACACACACACACACACACACACACACACACACACACACGACAACGTCTTAAACAGGACCAACAGGTCCAATTGGCAGCGGATCAGACTAATGTGTAGATGAACCTGAGCCCAGTAAGCAGCGCCTGTGAGCGTCCAAACTAAACACACACACACACACACACACACACACACACACACACACATACAATTCAGTGAGTGAAGGAAGGTTTGGATTCCAGCTGCAGCAGAACCACAGCGCGTGTGCGTCTGGTGGAACGTCGCCACTCGTGGTTCAGTGTGTTTTAGATGTGATTTAAATCTTATCACATAATAATAAAAAGAAGCTGATGCGTTTTTAAAGGGCTTATTGATTAAACAAAGCTGAATCCGTTTCATTAATGAGTCCTGGTACTGACCCGAGCACTGCAGTTGCGACAGAATTTGAGCTCCCTCAAACTGGTGGCTGATCATCTTCAGGTTCGGCTTAATGCAGCGGACGAAGCTGGAGCCCTGAAGACAGACAAACAGGGTCAGTGAAGGAACCACAGACCAGCGCCAGAACCAGAGCGGAAGGAGACTGACCGTGCTGCGAAGCTTGTCCAGGAGGAGGTTCAGCTGGGTCTGTAGAAAACAGAAAGCAGCCATTAGACATAGGACAAGGTGTAGTAGACAGACAGACAGACAGACAGACAGACAGACAGACAGGTGCACGCACGCACGCACGCACGCACGCACGCACACACACACACACACACACACACACACACACACACACACACACACACACACACACGACCTGTCTGTGACTCTGCCACAGCTCATGGCCGCCTGTGTGACAGCTCATTGTATCTGCTCCTGCACCACAGAGAAGCCATTACTGTAGGACGGTGGAGGCTCACAGTCGGCAGCTGAAGGTGCTGCTGAGGTGAAGCGGTGAGAAGGAAGCTGATAAGCTGAGTACACGCATCAGGAAGCAGCAGAGCTTCTGATGAGCACCAATGTCAGCAGCATCTTTGCCCTGGTCACTACGAGTTCTGCTTCTGGGCAAAGAGATTTCACTCAAACTGGTAGTTTTACTGGGGAAAACCTGGGACAGAAGTTCAAACTCAGCAAAAACAGGTTCAAAGGAACCAAGCGGTCGATAACGTCTTCACTCAGGACAAATGGAAATGAGCCCAATCATTAAAGTGAACATCAGAGCCAACAGCCTGGACACGTCCAGAACCATCAGAACCAGGCTCCTGGTGCTGCCTCCACACCTCCCATCAGAACTGCAGCAGCTCAGTTTACTCGCATCCGGTCCAACTGCTGAAATGTGAGACCGTACTGAGATGAAGAACCGACGTTTGGCATCAAGTCAAAGGAAGAGAAGAGCATCGGTTCTGCTGGACCTGACGTCGGTGGTCTCACATGCGTTTTCATTACGTGCAGCATCACATGCATGTGGATCTATGGTCCGCACGTATCCGTTTTTGGCCTGACGGGTATTTCAGACTGGGCCGAGCCCAAAGCTCTCATCAGAACACACGTATCAGGTGCCGTGTTCAAGCAGTCCCAGGCGAAGCCCAGGTTAAGGCACCAGAACCTCCTGTTAAGCTTTAGAGCTTCCTCTCACCGACACCGAGCTGCACGCTGCTCCACAGTCCCTGTAGTGCCGAGGTGCCCTTAGGCCAGAGCAGCAGCTGGACAGAGACCGTCCAGGGTCGGGAAAGTTGATGACCTGCAAACTCAGAGTCTGTGCTCACCTTGAATTTGTTGCCAACGCTGATGAAGCTGAGCTTTCCCGCCTTCTGTTTCCCGTCTTTGCTGTTGTTGGAGTTTTCGAAGAGCTCGCGGATGAAGCGGTCCTTGGACTCGCTGACCAGACACTCCAGGGACATGTGCAGCGCGTCGTTGTTCTTCTCCACAAACTTGGTCTGAAAGCCGCAAAGCGTTGAGACCTCATTAAGCCACTTTGGGCCTCAGTCCATAATTTCACATTCAATATTCTTTCATTTGTGCAGTTGTTAATTTTGTGGCTGGTTGACTTGCTGCTGCTCCGCCGCTTCACTGCGCAGGTGATTTAAGGAAACACAGGCCGTATAAATCTCCCTCGTCCGCTTTGAACCTGCTCTGTTCTCATGAATCTAATCTGAGCTGAACGGACACTCGCTTGCATATGAAAACTCACTCAACAATTGTCTTCTGCAGTCGAGTGATCAAAGAAAAGCCAGTAAATAATTTCTCGTGGCATTAATTGCATGGATGCTCCAAGGAACAGCGGCGTGTGAACGCACCGTCTCGTAGCACACGGCTCCTGCAAAGTGTCTGATAATGAATCCTTCGTCGTCCCTCACGTTCCTGTGCACGGCCAGCTTCGACTTCCTGGGAACCTGAGGGACACGAGCACGCGTCAGCACGTTAATGACACACGGACTCAGGAGAGCGTTTGCATATTTCCCATTTAAACACACGTTAATTAGAGTCTCTGTCAATCACCGTTGTCTAGAAATGGAGATTAAAAGTCAGCGTTGAGTCATTTAACCGCCAGCGACACCACATCGCTCACAGGAGAAACTCAACCCCTTTGCATCAGTGATGCTGAGGAACAGGGGGCTCAAACCGATGCTGTCGAGGGCCGATGCCTGCTGGTTTTCCACCTCTCTCTGCTCCAGCTCCTCCTGATTAACTCGACCAGGTGTTGAGTCAATGACGAGCTGGAAAAGCCAACTGACACACCTGATCAGGGTGATCAGCAGAGAAACCAGCAGGGACACGGCCCTCGATGGAAGCGGCCCATGCTGTAGAAGGTAGACCTAGAGTCAGTGTCACAGTGTGGGACTCACAGTCAGGCGGAAGTGGTTCTTGTGCTTGTTGTGAACCGTGTCGGCGAAGTGCTGGTCGCTGGGTTGAGGTAGTCGGTTCTCTTCGTCCAGGATGTCCAGGATCCCGACCAGCTTCGCCTCCACCAGGTCTGAAGGGAACAGAGGACGTGACCCGTAGGCCAGAGATGAAACACAGAACGGGACCCAAATGAAAGCTTAATGGGCTGAGATGAGATCCCAACAGGTTCTCCCTGATCCGATATGATGGAGACGGAGCACAGAACGGCAGCTACATCATTATTACTACTTCACTTCCACTGGTCAGTGACTATCTCCTTATCCACAATGTGCTGCAGTAACAGAACCTATGGTGCTATAAATGTAAGGCCGGGTCAGACCTACACGTGTCTGTGCTTCAGCTCCTGACACAAAGCACACACTGACTCCACTAACAGAACCGAACATCTACACGTCGGCGGAACGGGAGCCGCGGGTTCTTCTGGTGCTCGGGTGTGTGCCACGTAGGAACATTTTCATACCTATACAGTCCTGATTGTCCACATAGTGGACCTCGTTGACGCCGAGCCCCTCCTTCTGGTACAGCTCTTGCTCCTGGAACAGAAAGCCCACGTTTAGTTCCTGCTCCCAGTACGAGCCTCGGGCTCCGCAGACTGAGTTCTAAATTTGAAGCAGCCTGGTGCCGACTGAGACCTTCAGGCCTTTAGTCACTAAACCTATACTGAGCATCGCTATCATCCAAAACAAAGTCTCTACTTTACAAACACTCTGGACTCAGCAGCGCAGGAATGCGGCAGCAGCAACCTGAATGAGAACGAACAGACACAGAGCTCCAGACGTCTGACGCAAAGTTTTATGGCTCATTGTTAAACGTGTGATCATCACCTGCCGATCAACATAAAACTCACTGGTACCAGGGGAATAAAAGCTCTTTACGGTTACTGTGATTAAACATTAGGGCTCATGTTGGTGCTAGGAGAGCAGCACCGGCACCCAGTCTCACACAGCTCCCAGCTGACGGAGGCGCCGCTCTCACCTCCTTCAGGATGCGCTCGTTGAAGAACTGCTGCAGTTTCTCGTTACAGTAGTTGATGCAGAACTGCTCGAAGCTGTTGTGTTCAAAGTACTCTGCAAAAGAACACAGTCAGTTGAGACAACGTCTGCTGCAGGCTGCAGCGCGTCGCAGTTCAGGGACACCCACCGAAGCCGGCGATGTCCAGGACGCCGATGAAGTTGGCCGACGAGTGGAAGGGGAAGCACTGGTTGACTCTGGTCACCACGTGGTCGAAGAGGCGGCTGTACACGGCCTTGGCCAGCGCGTCGCGGGCGTTGTTGGCCTGCTCCACTTTGAGCGGCACTCTGGAAGAGACGCAGGACGACACGTCAGAGCCAGTGGGTCTGAGGCGGCCCATTCAGCAGCCTTCTGCTCTGGGAGCAGAGACACAGGGAGACGCATTGATGTGCATCAATCTGAAGGACGCAGGGACGTAACTGCACCGCTCGGATGCCTGCAGCCGCTGACGGGCCCAGGGATCAGTGAGTAAACCCAGTCTGGGTTTGTTCCCACCATCAGAGCCCACACGGCCACGGGCATCGCCAGCAACCGTCTAGTTCTCGAGCTCCTTCCACGTCCATGGAAGCGTTCTGTTATCAGTGCATCATCCGCTTCCACATGTATGTTTGTGGCTCAGCTTCCCACAGTAATGGCTCCCTCAGCTCCTCACCTTCACCTCTGCCATGTTTAATTCATGCCACGAGCTGCTCGCTGCAGCCGGGCCCTCATTTAGAAAGCAGGAGGTCTAAATGCCAGGGCAGCAGAATGTCAGAGCACTAATCGTACAACCAGCCTCATATTTATTCCCCACGAGCCGCTCCTCTGCTCGCTGGCTGTGTAATTACTAATGTTGCTGTTTGTAGGAGCTGTGAAGACGCCGGCTGCTCTGCTGCTGGGCTCCATCTGCACCGTCACTGCACAGAACCAGCAGAACCGCTGTAATTCCTGCCTTTCATCGCTTGGTAAGCCATTTGTGCATCTATTCATGGTTCCAACCACTTTTCCTCTCAGGGGCTGAGGGAGAATTGGAGCCGACCCCAGCAGTCATTTCACTTCATTACCGTGACACCGAGCCGACATCAAAGAACCAGAGGCCACTTTCACATCCACGGGCTTCGGCTCCTTTTAATTGAACTCGTCTTCTCTCTGATGAAGTAATTGCTCACAAGTGGCTTCAAACGGCCCGAGACCCGCATAGAGACGTGGCCCATCGCTTTGTCCTCCCGGCGAGAAAAGGGACGAACCCAGCGTGTTTCTGCTCCTCCCATCGTTAGCGAAGGACAGAATCCTGATGAGAGCTGCTTCTGTCTGTACCTGGTCCATCACCGCTGAGGTTCTGTTGGCTTTAACCTTAAACAGCGGCTGTTCATCCACATTTAACGGTATGTGTGAACTGGTCTGATGACCTCCCACAGGTCCACACTCTCCTCACGCCCCGTTGGAAGTTTGCTCACGTCGCATTCTGCTCTCGGTTACGTAGCGTCTGCCTCCCACTTTATCTGATGCTCAGTCAGTCGTCACTCTGTCTTCTGACAAACACTCTGCTCCTCTGGGTTTGATTTTCTCCTCATCATCTTACTTTACTCTCGCTGACGCTTTGTTCCTCTTCTCTTTGAAGTGACGTCTCTCCCGTGTCAGGTTTCTGCACTTCTTCACCCACCGTGTCACCAAATCAGAGCGTGACACCTGCAATCCACTAACACCATTAAATTAAATTCAGCCCCAGTGGATCTCATGCTATTTCCTTTCTAATCATGTGTGACACATATGAGTTATGAACCAGTAGGTTTCAGCTGCTGATATCTTTTCTAGACTCTTCTCAGGACGGGTGGAGGAAGCCGTGAAGGTGCGTGGCAGAAAAATGCTGACGCTGCATTTTTAGGGCCAAAATCTGCAGCACCTGCTGCAAAGTCATCACAAAATATCTGACGCTTTTGCATTTTCTCATTGAGCAGTTGCTCATAGAAACGCTGGGTAATTCAATTGATCAAAATGCAAACACTCGACACATTTCCAGACGTTTAAGTCTTAGCAGTCAAAAAAGGCGGCGTGAACCATACAGGTAGACGTGGACCCACTCGTTCATCCAACGCCTGGAGTCAACTAAAAAGTTCACCTAGCAAAAACAGGAGGGAAGAGGAGGAGTGGGGTCCAGTGTGATGGTGGTGGTCAGACGGCACAGAGTGACTGATGCTGGAACAGTCTGATGCGTCGGTACCGCAGAGGCCTGAGCGGCAGCGTCTCCAGAGCCTGACGGAGTCAAACATGTCTGTAAATGATCTCCACACTTCCAGCTTCTTTGTACTGAGCAGTCAGTGAAGCTCCAGTCAGATCCTCCCTCCATCCTCTGTCTCCACTGTCGCGCCTCAGTCACTTCAGATGCCTCTCGTCTTCTTTCTGACTACGTCAGTGTTTACCAGTTGGATGTGTCGGGTCGTTTGCTGGTAAACACACTGAATGTTACTTCTTTCTGCTTCACTTTGCTTTACTGTCATGGCTCCTGTTTAGATTCCCCGTTCCAGACTACACAAACTACAAATAAGAGCCAAATATTGGCCTGTAAATCCCATCATGCTGCCTCTCTGCCTTCATCTTCGCTCACTTGTCCTCTCTGAGCGCAATCACATAGCGTCTGCCCTCCAGCTTACAGAAGTCTGACAAATAGACAGCAGCTTAGGAGGTTGGAGGCAGTTGGAGGCAGTTGGAGGCGGTCCCACCCTCCGCCTGACTGGAGTTCACCAGAGCTCTTTAACCAACTGGAACGTTTAAGCCACAGCCGGTGAACTGTCATATAAACAACCTGTATGGATTCAATGTGTCACTGCAAGGGAGGTGGAACCAAGTCAAACAGCCCTCCTCTGGTTTGACTGACAGCTGCCAATCACCAGTCTGACACCAACGTGGCCGCAGTGCTACAGAAAGAGAAGCAGCAGCATTGAACCAGTGAATGAAAACGCAGGATGGGAGGCTTCAAACTAACCTCTGCATGGCCTCCAGGAGGTTTAGGACCCCCCCCGCCCCAAACCCCACCCCACAGGCTCTCGCTGAGCAAACTAACTGCTCCCTCACAATCAGGCATCAAAACGCTCTTCAAGCCCCTTCCAGGCTTCTCTCAGAATCAGGACTGCATTAGCCACAAACCTCCCAGATTTACTGTGCGGCTTCCCATCAGCGCTCCTCCCTGATGGGGATGGACATGCTGGAGAGCAGGCTTTCTATGCTTTCAGCCATCTGGCATCTGCACAAAGCTGCTGCCTCCTACTGCAGAGACGATCCCTTGCTCTCTCAGTCGCAGCGTTTTTCTTTCTGGCTTTAATGGAGAGAATAAACACGTTTGAAATGCTGCTCCTTCCTTTCACCATCTGCCTCCTGCAGCTCCGAGGAGCTCTGGAAGGACAGCGCCCTCCCCAGGTTCCAAGCTCAGCGCAGGTCCAACCGTCGCCACCCAGCAGGAACTGCTTGTTTGTTTACGGCTCAAATCACTGCGACAGATGTTAGACATTTAAACTGAGAGGAAGCTGAATAAATCAGAGGGACGCCGAAGTGTTAACGGCAGGAGTCAGACACATGTTCCTTTACAGAGAATGGAGCCGACAGACAGACAGACAGGAAGCAGCTTTTACATCTGATGAAAGTGGCAAATAAACAGCAGTGGGAGGTTGGAAGCTGAGGCGAGTGTGCGACAGACCAGTCCCTGCAGCTTCTAAAGCTCCTAGTGAACACAGGACGGTGCCCCCGTCATTAGCTCCGAGCATCCGACCCCACACACAACCCGGACCCGGACCCAGACCCGGGAGCCGTCAATGAACCCAGACACAGTAACAGAAGAGCTGCTTCGCTGCTTCACACTTGGTGGAGCCAACAGAAGCTTCACAGGTTGGCTGAGTCACAGTCTGACAGTCAACACTTAATCTGTTTGTTTGTTCTTATTTTCATCCCATGAGGAGCTGAGCTGCAGACGCATCCTCCGTTAGCGGCTGCTCAGGAGGGAACCAGGACTGACGTGTCGGCGCCGAGGCTTCGTCTTCCTGCTCCAGACACTGTGTTTGCACGGTTGTTCCTGGATGTTGCTCCACTTCTGTCTTAATCACAGTAGCTTCGGCTCCTCACCTGAACTCAAACTAGCATTATTTGCCCAGATGCCTCTCCCACCGTCTGTTTATGTGCCTGCCCTGCAGGACCTGATCCGATCCGACCCGAAGGCCCAATACCTGAGACCTGAGTAACGCTCGGTCCTCAGCAGAACCTCTGCACCTCATTTATGTTGTGGAGCTGAGACCTGGTCAAAGGTGTGAATGGTCCAAGCTGCTTCATGTTCCATCAGTCCAGCTTATTCCATTACGAATACAACCTGCAAATTACATCATTAAATACTGACCAACACAGGATTCAAAAGGGAAAACTAAACTTAACCCCGAATAAGCTCATGAACAGAACCACGTGTTTTCATGCAGCACCACATGCGCCAGTATTGACGCCACACGTGAGCTGGACCTTTCACCGCTCAGCATGTGGTTCCATTAGAACCGAGCTCTGTATGTGAAGCCGGGCTGAACGCTGTTAATTAGCTGACTTTCTAAATAGGAGCCATTAATAACATTAGAGGATGTTTCCTGTCAGCGTAATTCCTGGTTCTCTCACTCTGCAGCCAAGCGTAAAGGTAACCTTCAGTGGAAGTGCAGGAAGTGCCTGCTTCTAAAACATGTGTTCAGAGCCAGACTCAGGGAAGAAACGCAGGAACCAGAGTGTTTACAGCAAACACGCAGGGCAGTGATGTGCACCACAGCCCAGCAACACCAAGTCACCTCTCACCGGTTATTTCCAGCTAAAATCACGCTCCTGATGCTTGGCTCAAAGTCCAGATGGCCACTGCTTTATTCCTAATAACTGCTGGCAAAGTCCCAGAGCTTTGATCCAGTTTGTTTGGGCCGTTTATCTACCGCTGCAGCAAATAGTGGAGCAAGGGAGGAGGAGGAAGTCATCCAGTGCATGAGAACCATTGAATTCTAATTGTCTCAGCTCGCTGCACTGTACGTTCTGGTGTGTGATAAAGTAGGTGGGTAGGAGAAGTCATAGATCAGCCAGCTCACACAGGCCCCACAGGAGGACCCCTGCTGGGATTTACCAGTACGGAACATGTAACCTTCAAGCTTTCCTTTCAGACACACAGCCCCTGAACGCATCATCACTAGAGATGATCAAGGTGTATGTGTGTCCCAGTCGTTAGAGTAAAGCTGTGTTAGTCCTGCGTCCACCAGCAGCTTCCCTCAAACACTGTCCAAAAACCTGGAGACCAAAGCTGCGTCCTGGGACGTTCACCTTAAAGCTACGCCGTCAGGTTCTTACTTGATGACTGTTCCTTTGGCGCCCCCTGCTGTGGTCAGCATGACCCGGGTGGTGAGGCTGACTCGCAGGTCCTCCTCCTCCAGGCCCAGCAGCTCGGCGCAGCTCTCCAGGGTTTGGCTCGACTGGTTCTTGATGGCGCAGCCACCTGAATGAGAGTGGGCACAGACATTCAAAAAGATGATCTGAACCAGAGTCTGGGCTCAGAGCAACATGCAAGTGGATAATAAAAACCTTCAGACCCAGAGCAAAAGGCATCATCAGGTCCCGATGGTATAATTACAGCATAATGACATAACGAGATGTGCTGCCACCAATATTAGCTCTTAATGATCATAATTAATCTTGTTCCTACTTGAACATTCAAACGGCGGCGCCACTAAAAAAAGAAGCTAAAACAGCAGGTGGAGCACAAATTAAGGTCCAAGAGAGGATTTTCTACAAGCAAACACACAACTGGACTTTTTACAAGCACAGAACTGCAGCTGGCTTCACTTGTCTGGGTCCAAGTCATTTTCCATCCAGATCTCAAAAACAAAGTCAAGTGGGTCAAAGCAGAATCACTCTGATTTACCCTCAAGCTTAAAACGATTCCTGCAACACGCAAAGGATGACGTGGGTGAAACTACTGTATGAATGAGGGAATCTTTAAACGCTCACATTTCTGCAACAACTGGCGCATGGACGAGCTGCACTACGTGCGTCCTACACGGGTCAGTGTTACAGGCTCATGATGCAAAGACCCGAAGAGAAACACCCACGGGCTGCTAATCCAGCGACTCCACAGCTAACTGGGTTAACTGGGTTCACTGGTCCCTGGACTGGTCCTAATCATCATAACCATCATGTCCCGACTCCTACTTCTCTGATCAATGCCAACAGTCAATGACTCCAGAAAGCTGAGGCCAACATCACATCGATGTCTGGACGCAGGCCGGGAACATTAGCACGACTCAACCTGAGCCACTTAATGAAGCTTCATTACGTCCATCCCTCTGATGGATTTCTCAGTTTACCCAAGAATCGAGTTCTGATGTCAGCGCCTCAAATGCCAAAGACCTGTGATTCACCAGCGTCACGTTTCCTAACAGACGGAGGATAAGAACCCGTTCAAAGTGCTGCATGAGGAGAACAACTCTGCTACACGTCCCTTCACCTTCAGCCGCAGCTCAGCTCCCGTCAAAGAGCATCCCATCGTACCTGCAAACGTGCTGTGGTTGGAGCCTTTGTGTATTTGATCTCTTGGCTTCACCCAAACAAATGTTCTCTTAAATGTCCTTGAAATCTGACTCCAGGGACGTGGAACCACGCCCAACCAACTCCACGACAGCCTCCCGCTGGGAGAAGCAGGCTGTTTAACAGCCACCCTGCTGGGCCTCCTCTGAGTCCCTGTGGAGGGGGAGAACGGGGGGAGGAACCGGGAGCGAAAGGAGAGAACGACGGGGAGGAACGGCAGGAGGAACAGAGGGAGGAACAGGGGAGAGAACGACAGGGAGGAACAGGGAAGAGAACGACAGGGAGCTATAGAGGGGGAGAACGACAGGAGGAACGGTGGGAGGAAGCGGGAGCAAAGGGGGGTGAACGACACGGAGGAACGGCGGAAGGAACAGGGGAGAGAACGACAGGGAGGAACAGAGGGGGAGAACGACGGGGAGGAACCAGGAGCGAAGGGGACAGAACGACAGGGAGGAACAGAGGGGGAGAACGACGGGGAGGAACCAGGAGCGAAGGGACAGAACGACAGGGAGGAACAGAGGGGGAGAACGACAAGAGGAACCGGGAGCGAAAGGAGAGAACGACGGGGAGGAACGGCGGGAGACACAGAGGGAGGAACAGGGGAAAGAACGACAGGGAGCAATAGAGGGGGAGAACGACAGGAGGAACGGTGGGAGGAAGCGGGAGCGAAGGGGGGAGAACGACAGGGAGGAACGGCGGAAGGAACAGGGGAGAGAACGACAGGGAGGAACAGAGGGGGAGAACGACGGGGAGGAACCAGGAGCGAAGGGAGAGAACGACGGGGAGGAACGGCGGGAGGAACAGAGGGAGGAACAGGGGCGAGAACGACAGGGAGGAACAGGGAAGAGAACGACAGGGAGCAATAGAGGGGGAGAACGACGGGAGGAACGGTGGGAGGAAGCAGGAGCGAAGGGGGGAGAACGACAGGGAGGAACGGCGGAAGGAACAGGGGAGAGAACGACAGGGAGGAACAGAGGGGGAGAACGACGGGGAGGAACCAGGAGCGAAGGGACAGAACGACAGGGAGGAACAGAGGGAGGAACGGGGGAGAGAACGACAGGGAGGAACAGGGAAGAGAACGACAGGGAGGAACAGAGGGGGAGAACGACGGGAGGAACGGTGGGAGGGGGAGAGAACGAAAGGGGGGGAACGGGGGAGAGAACGACGAGGAGGAAGAACGGGGAGCGGAGGGAGAGAACAAGGAGGAGGAACAGAGGAAGAGTACGACAGAGGAACAGGGAGGAACAGGGAGAGAGAACAACGAGGAGGAGGAACAGACCCTGAAGGGACCAGACTCAAACGCGAGGCATGAGATGAGCCGACGCAGAAACACAACCAGAAAAATATGCCTCAAATGTACAGAACACAAGCGCTAAAGTGAAAGCGTCAATAATTACTCTCTGACTCATGTTTAACTATGTCATTAACACATTTCCCTTCAGAGAACGGTGAAACCGTGAAGGGAAACTCCAATGCCAAATTCTCAAGCTGTTCCATTTATCACTGGCCTCAATGAGAGCGAGCGGAGAGGGACGGAGGTGGAGGCTGAATATTAGAGCGATCAATCAGAGCCAGTCTTGAGGGATGAGATCAAAGTATGACTCTTAGATCCCGCAGCCCCCAAGATGGATGGGTTCTGATAGAGCAAATGCAATCACACGGCGCTGTCGGCCAAAGACTCCCCGGATCATCACTTAGAGCCCACTCCGTCCCAGCGGGCTCCCGCTGCAATGACTCACGGCCCAATCAGGTGGGCTCAGTAGTGTTAATATCCAACGCACGTGGTTCCGGTTCCCTGGCGTGGGCCGAGTTCTGATGCACCGCTCACCCGACGTGCTCCCGGCCTCCTCGAAGTCGATGTTGCCCAGGTGCAGCACCCCGGCCACCACTCTGAACAGGTCCAGCTTCTCGGCGTCGTCCAGGCCGATCTTCTTCATGGCCACACACATGCGGTGGAAGTCGCCGTGGTCGTCGAGCAGCGGGTCCTTCAGAGGCCCCGCCTTCAGGTGCTAAACAGGAAGCACAGTTAGTCACACGGCGTCGCGGCCTCTCTGCCAGCGCCGTCACCTCCTGTTCCTACTTTCCTTCATTTATGGCTCAATTTAAACCATTTGCCCACGTTTGTTCTGAGGTTTTCTCCCCTTGATGCTTTTAGACAGGATGAGTACAAATACTTAAAGCAGGCGTCTGGCTTTTCTCACGATCACTATCGAACTAAAACTGAGCTAAACCTTCAAACGCATCCAGTGACGGCGCAGGAGAGTCTAAAGGCAGCGCAAGAAGGGAAGCGAAGGGGAAACGCACACACAAATGCACACGCAATCAAGCGCACGCACGCACGCACGCACGCACGCACACACACACGCACACACGCACGCACACACACGCACACACACACACACACGTATGCACAGTAACACACACACACACACACACACACACACACACACACACACACACACACACACACACACACACACAGAATGTCACCGTGTGCCGACGGCTGCAGGTGGAGCTGCTCTAGGTGCAAACGCCTACGTCTTAAGTGAAATATTCACTCTTCTGCTCAGCTGCTCCCGTTATTTAACTGGATCTTGCTGGGTTTGCACTTCTTTCATTCATCAAACCACAGCTCAGATCAATCTTTGTGGCAGCTCGGTCAAAACACTGAAACTAGAGGCACTTTAATTACCGGTCGGATCATTTTCAGTCATCGAGATATGAAGGTTCTGGTTTTTCCTATTTTCCTGTGGGACCTTGAACCAACCAAAGAAGTTTAAACGGTACTAATAACTGTTGTTGTTCCCTTGTGGTCAGAGATTTATCAATGGTGATTCATATTGATGAGCATATTTATTAAAGTCTGTCCATCAGTGTTTGAGCCATATTTATATCTGCTCGACTCAGAGGCTGACGTTTGTATGACTAATCAGCTCAAAGGTCTGTAATGACTCGTACACTGTGACATTCTGACACACACAAAGCATGAAAGGAGCCGACAGGAGCAGGGAGGAGGAGACAGATCCCAGCATGCACCGCTCCAACCCAAGCCTAGAAACACAATCACCTGGTGGTCCTGTGGTCAGAGAGGCAGCGAGGAGACATACAGACACTGATGAGTGGTTAGATCAGGGAGCTGGAGCCTGAACCGGCCCCTGGAGCCCTGAGCGGGACGCAGCCTTTGCCTCTGAACCTGCTTATTCCCACGCTGCGTCACCTGCTGTGTCTGAGCACAGCTCCCTCAGCAGTGTTTGTGTGTGGACCCCAGAACAGCGGCGGTGCCGCTACCTGCCCAGCTGTCTGCTGTTCCACGCCTTCACATTCACCACAGCACATGGAGCTAGTCCTAGTGGAACTCCAGCACTGTTCTAATCAAAGAGGCAGGATTAGCTGCTTTAGTTTCATCCTCTGCTCCACCACAACGTGAAGAGGCCTGAGAGTCTGATCTGCTCCTTCACGTTAGCTTAATTAAAAGCTTGGTTTGGTTTTTAGGCAGAGAGGAGATTCACTGAGAATTAAAGAGCTTGCGTCACCTCCTAATACCCTGAGTTGTGTGTACATGTTGTTCAGATTCAGCCATACACAGAGCGAAGGTCTGGAGACTTTGTTTAATGACTCCATATGGTTGGAGGGGGAGTCTCGGAGGAAAACTCCTCCACTTCCAGCAGGGACAGCCAGCACCAATCTCCCGTCCATGTTCCTCCTAATGGCTGCAATAATTAATAAGGCTGTGCTGCGGGTGAAGCCACATCCAGCCACAGTAATGGAAACGAGTTCATAATTAATAGAAGGCTGAAGGCGAAGGAAGCAGCTCATTTCACATGATGAGGTTTTCTTATTAATGCAGCACATTAGATTTCTTTGTGCGGCGCAGAGGCTCTTATCCAGGCGGCTAATTAAAACCTTCAATATAAGCATCCGACGCGTTGTGGAAACCACGACCTTAGACACGCGCAGCTGATCTGTTCAGAGGAGTTCAGCCCACGGTCTGCGGCTCAGATCAGCTGGTGCCGACGTTCATTCCTTCAATGCGGCAGAAGCAGCTTTCAGAATTACATTCAAGCGCTGCTTCGCCAACACATTCTCTGCTTCATTGTCTGCGTTTGCAGCCGAAGTTGCTGGAGGACAGAAAGTTTCCGTCTCGCCGACAAACAAAGTGCTGTAATTGAAGCGCAGGTGCGAGCGGCGCGGAGCCGCTGGTGGAATGAGTCACGCTGGTGCTGATCCGTTCTCCCGACGCCGCAGCGGCGGCGCCGCTTCAGCCTCATTCAGCCCAGACACGTCTCCCTGCTGCAGAGCAACGCTTCTGCCCGGTGACGGAGGGGAAATGAAAATCGTCTGCATGCGTTTGTGGGATTGTTGCGTCGAAGCGGTGACGGCAGCATCTGGGGGACGTGAAATCCAATTTCTTTTTGAAGGCAAAATAAACTAAAGCGTTCTCTGCAGGCTGAGTTTGGCTGCGCGGTCAAAACGCTCCAAATGCGACTAAACATTCAGGAAACTCATTCCTCCTGTTCTGCTGGAGAACAGCTTTGCTTTACGGCTCCGCGGGGACGGACTGCAGGTTAACATGAAGTGGACTCAGACGGAACCGAGGAGGAACAGACTGTCCTGCCCCGACCCATCTGCTGACTCAGCGTTCGGCAGCTGACGTCTCAGAGTTAAAGCTTCAGAGCTGTTCAGTCAGAGGCAGCTGCAGCGTCGGAACCAGGCCATTCAACGATTCTATGGGCCGTTAGCGGCTTCAGGCCTGAAATGAAGCTCCCGCTGCACAGGAGGAGACCGTCAACGTCATAACAACAGCCTTAAATATTAAAATTTATATCAGTTCCCACGTAAACCAGCGTAATTCAGCAGTTATAGTCGGATCAGATCAAGTCGTCAGCTCTAAATCCAGTTCCTGGACATCGAAGAGAACAAAAATTTAAACTGCACGTGTTCTACACACTCCACGTTACCAGCTGTATTCTGTCTGAACCCACACGTCATTCAGAACCCGGTTCTGAACCCCCCAGGTCCATTCACAGTTTGGGACACATTCACTGGTACCGTACCTCTGGGCTCTTGCGGTTCTGCAGGATCTGCTTGTCCGTGTCTTTGCTGGCGAAGAACCGAGTGCATCCTCTGTTCAGGTACTGCAACAGAAAGAGAACAGAGCTGAGCCCACTTCACCTTTGGGTTCTTGGTGCAGACGTCAGTGAAGCTGAGCTGAGCTGAGCTGAGCTGGATGTAATAACTGCACCTGGACCAGCTGCGTTCAGCCACTCACATGAAGGGGAGCTAGTTTGGGCTGAACACAGCTGGGCTCATCCTACGGGTCAGCATTCATATAAAGCTACATTTGTCTTATGGGGTGAATGTTCATGCAGAACCACAAGCTTTCTAAGCGAGTGGCGCCGGGTCTATGTGGTTTGATGGACGTAAACACCAGCTTTCATTAGAGGAGCAGCCACAGGGACGAGTCTGCGCTCGGTCGCCGCTACATCTCTGAAGCTAATTGCAGCTGGGACACTGTCCTATTGTTCCTCCTCTGCTGACGCTCGTTCAGTCTGACACAACAAACGTCGGTACCAGCACCAGGCAGACTGAAGCCCCGATCAGTGTGGAATGTTGTCCCACATGGTTCCGTCTCGTCTCCGTCCTCATATTCAGTGATTCTCGCCTTTGATTTTTTCACCTTTGTCTCTTTCCTTGTTACCATTTCCTTAAACGTCACACACACAGGTTCAAGCTCGTGGTTTTATCCCACCTGGACCCGAGCAGCGTCCGCAGCCGCCCGTCAAAGCGGCGCTGAGCTCAGTGCTCAGCTCATCAGGCAGATCTGCAGATATATGAAGCCACTAGAAGCTGTTGAACTGACTGTGGGAGGTGGAATAAGGACGCGGGCGGCGACTGTGGAGCCGGTGATGGCACTTCAGGACCAGACAACCACACAAGTGACAATAAAACACAGTGAGAGGCGCCAACGGAAGAAGAGACGACTTTCACAAGTTAAACTGCTTGAAAATGCTTTTTCTTCTCCAGCAGCCAAGAAACAGAGGACGAGGTAAGGAAAGAAAAGCCCCGACAAACAGCAGTAATCCAACATTAATCACTGTTACAGGTGAGTGACGGCCGGAGGGTCCAGGCACACGTCAAGGCCTCTGGACGGACCGATGAGCACACCTTCCTCTTCTGGTACTTGTTCCTAGATGCTTAGTTTGTTCTCTTAACTTTATTACTGTGCTGTTTTCACATATTGGACTTTGGAGCCGGATCAATACTCACGTTCGCTTTGATTCCAGCAGTAGCTGCTGTGTTTGTATTTGTGCAGCAGCCTGTCTGGAACTGCAGGCGAGTGAGTGAGCCATTTATGTTTAGCAGAGAACAAACGAAACAGTTTGATCCTCACCTGCCACGGGCCGAGTCTGTACAACAAGCTCCAGCTTTAATGGGCGGACGCTCGTACGGGTGCTGCTGCAGCGGCGGAGAACAAAGCAGCGGCTCACGGCTCGCTGGGGTCCGATTCTGCCTGCAAGCGTTGGACTTCGTGGAATAAGAGTCCTGACAGGTGCGTCCATCGCTAACTCCTGGTCCGTTTGACTGGGACTAATTAACTGGGTCGGGCTCAGGCAGCTCCTCGACCCTTAAGACCAGGTCACAGAACTAGAGGCGGCGAAGGCTGAGACTGCGTCGATCACGACCCGGCTTCAAACAGAGACAAAGGTCCTGATGTTCAACCGCCGTGGGGAGAAAAGACACGAGAAGCTACAGGCGCCCAGACGTGTCTATAAACACAGGCCAGTGGTTCAGGAGCCTGGCAGCTGCTTTATTCCACTTAATCTGAGAAGCTGGCGATCTATTGTTCGTCTTGGGTCAGATGACAAGACAAACGATGTGGGACATCACCTTATCATCATTGTAGGACTGCATGTTATCCACTGATCCTGGACCTGCCGGTGCATCCGTCACCTGCTACAACCATCTATCCACACATTAGGAGTCTGCGTCAGAGCCGTCGTACCCTGAACGTGTCCGGGGAGCTGAGGTGGAACTTCTGCCTGATGTCCTCGGAGGCTCCGGCGCACAGTCGGTAGAAGATGTGGTAGTTTCTCTCCTCGGGGCCTTGTCTGCAGATCCTCGACTTCTCCAGCAGGTAGTGGGACACGAAGCCGCCCACCACGGCGTTCTGACCACACAAAACAGTGAAATCTGTGAGGTCTGTTGCTCTAGGTTACAAAGAGGTTATAAAGTGAGAATCAAAAGCCAGGCTTAGAGATTTTATATGATATATATATATATATATGATAAGAGTTGCTTCTAAGGCACAAATGTAAAACCAGCTCTAACAGATGTAGAAACGCCTGATGACGCGTTTCTTTAGCTTTAATAACGAGGCACCAGCCGGTTTTCTTACCTTCTCATTAAAGTGGATTTCCACAAACTTCCCAAAGCGACTGCTGTTGTTGTTGCGCACAGTTTTGGCGTTTCCGAAAGCTTCCAGCAACGGGTTTGCTGCAGGATTTAAACGGGAACAGGTGAAATCAAAGGCTCAAATAGACAAAGCGACTCTGAAGCGAGTCCTACCTTCCACTATTCTCTCGTCGATATCCTGACCAGTGCCGTACGAGGTTGTCAAGTACCTGTGGAGACGCGATAACGTCATATTCACTTTAAGAGACACGCTGACCTTTGACCTCCCAGAGCTAAAGACAAAGACACTAACATGTTGCTCCAGTTGCTAAAGCAGTAACTGAATCAAGCTGCTGCTTCTCCTTCTTTGCGGTGGGCTCCTTTTTCTTTTTAGTCGTAGAGCTTCAACAATGATGCATTTGATTCATTTCAGACTCTACACAGACTCAGGGAAACACTGCCCTCTGCAGGTCCTCAGGGTTTAACGTCGTCTGCTGTGATTTACCAGCTCCAATAACATTTTAAGTGTCAGCTGGTCCTCACCTGAGCACAAACTTGGTGTTCTCCGTCTTGCCGGCCCCAGACTCCCCGGAGACGATGATGGACTGGCTCATCTTCAGGACCTTCATGTCCCTGTACGCCTTGTCAGCTGTGGGGCATCACACACAATCATGTCAGACTCCCCCTCAGGACCTAAACCTAATCAGTACCAGTCGTTCTGCAAGTGAGCAGCTGTAAAGGTGATGTTCAGGGACCATGGGAAATCTGTGTGCTGACTCTTCTTCAGTTGGTCAACCTAGTATCTACAGCAGCTTATTACTGACCTGATGCATACTATGTATTTCTCCCCTCATAGTGTCTCACTCACCGATGGCGTAGACGTGCGGCGGCAGCGTTCCCAGCGAGCGGCCCTGGTACTGCTTGATAGTCTCTGGAGAGTAAAGCTTTGGGATGTCATAGTACGGGTTGACGGCAATGAGGATGTTGGCTACAAAAGTCTAGAAGAGTAGGAGAAGAAGCAGAGGGGGGATCACTGTGAAGCAGACGCGGCTCAGACGCAGCTGCAGCACCTTTACTCTGCAACCTGAGCTCAAACCTCTGTGAAAACGGTGTGACCCTACGGTCATACACATGAACGCTTCACTTTCCAGCCACTAGGTGTCAGCACACACCAAGCTACACTGAGACCAGCTCAGCAGGCTTCAGCTGGAAGAACTGCTGCCAGTGATCACACTTTGACAGCTTCTGACTATTTAGTAAAGAGATGAACCAGTGAGACACTGTGACATGGACCTCTGTAGTGGGAACAACACACACGAGGAGGAACCGGAACATAGCTCAACCTTTTGGAAATGTAGGTTCTTGGTTCAGTAGGAACAGATACTTATATACTTCACTTACATAAATTTTATCTTTGCTGTATCTCACACGGACGTTGTTGAGCAGCGTGGCTTCATTCAAGTACATCAAAGAACCTGAGAGGCAGAAAAAGACAAGAATGAGCATCAAAACGAACCACGGCCTTCAAGACCTGAGACGAGTTAAGACTGAAGATAAATAAGAATCCTACCGCCATTATTATAATGAACAGGGAACACTCACAGTTATCCTCCACGTGCTTGTTGACGTCATCCTCAGCTGGAAAGACCTGGTTGATGGCAGCTAAAAACGTCTGAGGAGCAAACGGAGGCAGCGATCATCAGTCAACTCGTGATTAGTTCGACTGAGAAATGTTTAACAATATACTGGCTGTGACACAGCCGCTTAACAGTCACAACTGGTTCCAGGATCAGAACCAAAGACCAAAAACATCATCAGCAAAACACAAACTATGAAGCTGTGTCGTCTAACTGGCAGCTGATGCCTGATGAATTATTTGGAGGGAGGAGGAAACGGGGTCGGAATGAATAACTCTGCATTATTAAGCAGCCTCTAGATGATGAGGTGGGAATCACAGAGGGAAGGCAGTGGTCGAGCAGAGGTTGGCTCACAGTGCTCCTCTGCTCAGTTAGTGGCTCTGAAGCTCGTTCCAGAGCCTTAGATTAGAGCTGCTCTGCTCGTTCAGGTCCGAACATCCTCGTTGGGCTCTGCCGCCAACAGAGAACTGCCTTTAGACCTTCACTAACAACGATGGGTCCATTTCATTGACTGTTGCTCTTTAAGCTGCTCACACTGGTGAAGCAGAGGTTTATGAGCACACACGTGACCTGGTGTTGGGGAGCGAGGTGTTGCTGCGGCTTTTAATCTGTGACGTACAGTTGATTCAGGCTTTCCAGTGGCAGCGCGTTCCACATTCTCAGCCCAGACTGGACCCAGTCCACAAGCATGGGTCCTCCACGTGAGGAGGAGGTGAAACCATGCCGAGGTAGAGGAGCCAAAGGCCGTTCACTGCTCAGCACCGTTCAGCACCAGCACGTGGAGCAGGGAACCGGGTCGTTAAAAGGCCGTCAGCTGAAGACGGATCAGACTGTGGGCACTGACAGCGTCGCGACTCCTCTTTCTCCTGACGCTCATCCCTGGACGTCAGCCAGGCAGTGAACACATCGTCAGACACTGGCACACACTGGCTGCAGCGGGACAGACTGCCCATTGTCCTGGTGCCGACTGATTCGGGCCTCCGCTGCGGCCCGGAAGCTCACTGTGAACAGATCTGACGACAGTAATGCTTTAATGTTGGACTCAAGTGTGGAAGCCAGAGCTGAGCAGAAGTCCCATCAGATCCAACTCTGAGCCGTCCCTGAGCCCACACAGCGTCCTGCAGACTCCATGAGACACGCTGAACCTTTTACAGGGCAGCTTGTGTGAAGCGAGAGATAAGAGCAGCGATAACTGGAGAACGGATGATGTGACTGTTCCTGGAGACGGAGGCAATAAAACTGTTACCGGCCACATTACTGTAAAACACAGACCAACGAGGAAGACGGATGATCTGAATTAAACAGGTAAAAGACCTTTAATCCACCTCCTGCTGTGCAAACATGCTGCGAGCCCTGAGATCTGTGCTGCCATTAAACCATGACAGTCCACGGTAAACACAACAATGGCCGAGCCTGAGGGAACATTTGGCCTCAGCTTATTCAGGGGAAGACGACGGACACGGTGACATTAAAGCTTCTGAGAGTTAAAGCCATCGTCAAGGGCAGAGCTGCCACAGAGCCTGCTGTTCAGACGCCTCCTATTAATTTGGTGCTGTAGCACATCAGAGCCTCCAGCTCTGGAGTGATTGATGTTTTACTGCTTCTGAAACTGAGGCATGAGTTTAAGTGGCACATTTAATCATTAACCAGCACATAAAAGGCAGAACTGCAGCTCTGAGGTCCAGGAGGGACCCGAGGAACCTGTGTAAGCAGTCAGAGTGTTGGAGCAGCTGTTTAACCAGGTTCAACCAGGTTCGCACGTCTTTGCTTGTGTTGGTCTCAGTAGAGACGAGCCTGCGTGGGTTCAGCAGGAAGGGCTGCACATCGCTGAACTCTGACCTCTGACCTCTGATGGTTCCTTTATACAGCCTCGCGTTTCCTTGTATCGATAAAACTGCAGCAATAAAATGTGTGCATGTTGAAACGATTAATGAGCTGAGTGCAGCATTTTACACCTGGAGGCCACTGTTGGAGGAGTGAACCACACAACGTTCACTCCGCTCTGGGTGCGAGCGTCACCTGATCAGGTTGTTGGTCGAACACCAGCTCTGAGCTCGCTCACCTTTCCTCTCTGCTTCAGAGGTTCGATGGTGAGACTGTCGGTTCCGATGTCCACGATGGTTCCCAGCTGGAACCCGTCCGTTGGGTGGGGCGCCCACACCGGCTTCCCATCCTCCATCGCACCGAGCTCAGGTCTGTGGAAAACAGGACCAGAGACAGAGACGCATTTTACAACATTTACTGTAAAAAAGGTCACATTGGAATTCTGTCACAAAATAAAATGACAACAAAATGACAGCAAGTACCAAAATCAGCCTTTTCTAAATGTTCCAGCACAATTGGCTCCTTTTACTTCACAGCTTCATTGTCTGTGCTTAAACGCAGACAGAAACAACACGTCTGTGATTAAAGTGTCTGTAGGTCAGGGACGATTAGGAGGTTCTGAGCTGAGCCACAATGTAAACTCCAGCATATCAAACTGCAGCTCCACTGGAAGAACCTGTTCTGATGGGTGTCTGTCGGCGTGTTGGTGGTAACAGACCGGTGTGAGGACAACACTGACTGCATCCTGATATCAGACTAAATGAGTGCAGCTGGGCCGTGCTGCCGCCGGCTAAACGCGGATGATCGAAATATCAGCAGGAAGCAAAGACACGTGTAAGAACCAGAGACCTGTGCTAAACTCTGTGAGTGAGTGAGTGAGTGAGTGAGTGAGTGAGTGAGTGAGTGAGTGAGTGAGTGAGTGAGTGAGTGAGTGAGTGAGTGAGTGAGTGAGTGAGTGAGTGAGTGAGTCGTTCCCTCCCTTCTGTGGAGCATGGGGGGGGGGTGCAGCATCCTTCCATCATGGAGGAGGCATCAGGCCTCTCACCAGCAGACGGATGACCGGCCTGGAGGCTTCGCTGGTGGGACTGCGAACCCCCGGTGCCCTGGTTAGTGGGAGTTAGGAGGTGGTTTGTGCATTTTAAATAGATCACTGGGTGTTTTAGCAGCAAATGCGGTGGCTGAGTAGACTTTTAGGAAGGATCCGACACGTTGGGGAAGTTTTCATTTCAAACAAAAGCGATTTCTGAGCTGCTTCCTTGTTTTCACTTGTAACTGCACACGACGCCTCTTTAAACTGGGCGGACGACTGGTACCACACATATTGGCTGTGAATGCCTGTAACGCTCTGTATCAGTTTCATCTTCGTGGCATAATGAGAGCAGACATATAAAACAACATGAGATATTCATTTTAAAGAATCTAAATTTAGTTTTAACTGCTTTTCTATCTTTCTCTAAACTGAACTAAATTTAGCATCACAGACGCTGCAGCTAAATTTATCCACAGATCCATTTCTAATCTGACCAACTCACGCAGCTCATCTCTGATACGAAGCAGCTAATTCAGACAAGCATGAACACCAACAGGCAGCTATCGAACTGCTGCAAGTGAGGGCTTCAGTCTATTCCCAGCCTCTGGCCTCAATGTGTGAATCCAGTGAGACGCTTTGGGCTCGGCGCTTTCTGGGACTGTCACATCCACTCACATCCTCAGTGAGGTGGAGGCGGATGCTGGAGCAACACACGAGCATCTGCTCCCACATCATCTCAGAGGGAGAGACCTGAGGCAGATAAACCAGCAGTTCGTCCACGGTGGAGTGGTCAGAACCAGCATCCTGAGCCCAGATCCACAGGTCCAACCCTACAGATCCAGCAGACTGAGCTAAATGACACTTTACTATTTGTGATTTAACACCAGTCACTCACTGAGCGTCGGCATAAAGACACTCAGTGTTTGGTTTCACACACATGTGTCTGTGTTGACACATTCTAATTAAACACATGCATCACGCTGGTGGAAGTGGAAGCACATAAATACATGAACATACCTCAAAACCACCTGCTTCACAGCAAAGCAGCAATGACGTCATGCCTGAACCCACCAGCAGGTTCTGGGCACTGATGTGGACTTAGTGGTATTTGTCAGGTCCTTTACTGAACCACAGAGCTTAAACCGGTTCATTCATCAGCAACAAGCACAAAACAGAAAAGTTCAACAACGTTCGACCACGTGAATGGATTTAGGTCCAGTGAGTTCACAGACTGGCTGGTGTTTAACTGGAGAATCACCTGGACCGAACCAGAATTAGCTAAACTAATGAACTTGCATTTTCCATGCACATCTGTCCAGACTCATTCTCTCATTACACACGAGGTCCATCAGACGTTTGTGCCTGATGAAATGAAACACCCTCCTGGTGGTTCTGAATATTGTGTTGACAGAACAGCAACATGAGACCGCGGTGACCCGACTGTAAGGTTCATCCTCCAGGTCAACTTTAAAGACTTGGGCTCAGAGACTGTGGGGCGTTTACAACTAACTGTGAACATACACAGCAGCAAACAGTCAATCAGCAGATCAATGCAGCACCACCAGAACCACCAGAACCACAGCCCAGTTCTGGCCTGTCTGGGTGGACGGGACCACAACACAAAGAACTGTGGATGAGACTTGAGTGTGCGGCAGCTGCTGCTTTGTGTGTTTGAGCGCGACACATTTCACAGCAGCAGAGGAAGAGCTGTCCCGAACGGAGGCCCCGGTTCTGTGAGCCAACCCACTCGTGTGCTGACAAACAGCTGATTGTTGGGTCGGTGTCGCGGCTCACAGAGCTCGCTGTCACAACCATTGGGTCCGGTCACGTGAGAGACCCTGAATTCTGGAGATCGGACTGACAGTGATGGGTTTCAGAACACGGGTCGGTTTCTGGACACAAGGTTCTGAGGCCGGACTCATAACAGATCAGGAGATGCTGTTTGACAAAAAAGCATTAAGTCCCACGTGCGTCAGCTGGTTCGGTACCAGCTCCATTCAGACTGGGTTCAGCAGAGGCCGGGCCTCAGGCTTCCTGCTCCTACGCAGCGTGGCAGCGTGGGAGCAGACACACGATTCTGTCAGGATAATAGAGTGTTCAACAGTGATGCTGAGCAGCCAAACCTCGGCTTTTGTTCCACTTGAGCTCTACACAAACGGATCAAAGTGTGACTTGATAAACTCTGCTTTCAGTGGACGCTGCTTTGAAGCAGTTCACCTGCAGCCGCTCCCACAGCAACAGGGTGAGGACGAATCTGAGACAGAGCTGATTCCAGTCAGGCCACAGCTCAGTCCGGAACAACATCTATGTGAGGACTGAACTCTTACTTTACACACTAACACACTAACATACACGTATGTTCTTCACACCAGGGTGTCAATGGAATTTGTAAAGTGCTGATGTTTTAAAAACTCCCTGTAAAACTGTTTAAAGATTGACAAGTCATCCTCCTGAAGCCGAAGTCTATCACCAATAAAAGGTTATTCGCAGCTAAAAGGTTGTACATTACACACAGGAGCCTTAAACCCTGCAGTGTAGTAACAGTCTGAGGCACGAGTGGTCCACTCTTCATTAAACACAGCAGATCCTTTAACTGACGGCCCACAGAAACAACAGGAAACGTCCGTCGGCTCCACAGACTCAGAGCGAGGACGATCAAAGCCCACAGCTGCGTCCAATGACTTAACCAGACACTAAAACCAAAACACAGGGACAGAGAAGCAGGAAACTGGTTCCTGGTGTCACAGCGGGAGGACGTGGGTCCAGCGTGAAGGTCCAGGCGGCACCACTGCTGTGGTCAGTCTGAGTAACAGGCAACAAGCAGCACCGTTACACTGGCCCTACATGTTACACGACAGCAGCCTGAACTGGTTCTCCTGGGTCACTGGAATATGTAAGAGCTGGATTAACTGGGGTCAAAGTCCTCTGGGACTAAAGCCTGCAAAACATAATGAGCAACGAGACGAACGCGCTCCGTCCTCACGCCTGAGTCGACAGCAGCATCTCTGGACTCCACGTGTGCTCTTCACAAGCCGCCGCTCTCACCAGCGCACTTTAACCCGCTCCCAGGCAAGTGGGTCACAGCCAACTCCTCCTCCAACGCGAGCCCGCGGGCCCGGGCTGGGCCGCGACACGTGACTGCTCGCTCAATGGCACAATGATGGGCTGGGTGCATTTGCATGTTGACATGATGCGACTGAGTGAGTCAGTCACAGGCTGAAGGGAAAGTGAGCGTGAAAACACAGGTCTGCTGCCACCACAGAGAAGGCGGGCGGCTAAAAATAGCCACACCTGCAAATACACACGGTCACACACAACACACTGATGCATCATGATGATGGTCACATTCAACAATGAAGCCGGTTTAAACAGGACCTAAACGCGGTCAATAAGAAGCAACTACCAGCAGCTGTACAACCAGATTCAAATGAAGTCAGCTGTTCCCTGGACGGTGACGGAATCTGACCTGGACACAGATCTGTTCTGTGACGCAGCTTTGTTTACATCAACACAACAACCACAAACCTCCAGGATGTTTCAGCTTCCTCACGGGGCAGGAAGCCCCCCGCGGTGAGCAGGAAGCCCCCCGCGGTGAGCCGCCCAGCTCGCAGAGGACACGCGCCGGCTGTGACGCAACGGCTGCTGAGAATGAAAGCAAAGCGCTGGAACGCTGACTCCCGTTGACTGTGTCTGAATCCAGACGCGTGGATGCTGCAGTGACACAGTCTCCAGACAGACTCTCTGTGCCTCATCCGGACGCTTCCTCAGTGCTATGTAAAACACACGCAACTCAACAAAGGGCCTAAAAACATATTTACACATATTTATTTCATAAACAGATTCACTTTCTGCTGTTCATAATGCTGTTATTGTCTGTGTAATTGTTATATCTAGTCCATCGGGGTATTTACTTCCTGCTGCAGTCCAACTGTCTGATTTTCTGACTCCTCATCTTCTTGTGTATATGGGCACGTTTTAAATGGCTCAAGATGCTGATAAAGAGCTTATCCCGACTGAGACACTTGAACATGAGCCATTTCCCAGGATGCCAAGACTCAAACAGCTGACACTGATGCCGTCTGACTTCAAGATGGAATGGGACGGAGTGGTTCCAAAGGAATTCAGTCCCCAACGCTGCCATAATCATGCAGTCATGTCCCAAAGAGAACTTTGATCCAGCTACAGAGAGCATTGTTTCCTGTTGAGTCATAAAAGCAGCGAGAGTCAAAGTCCGCTCAGGGATCAGGTGATGCCTCCACCTGAGAAAGGCTGCTGGACACCCAGGACCGACGGGGAACAGGAAGCACATTAACAACAGGCCAGTGACAGACGAAGGAGCAGAGAGCGACTTTACATCAGCTCCTGAAGACAAACACAATGAGAGCTCTTATATAACCTGCCCCAGTGATGAAGGCTCAGCTCTGGCTGCATCCAGCCCGTGACGACGGTGAGGATGAGGATGCGGATGAGGAAGGTGATCGCCTTCTACCGTCATAGCGCGGATCAACCCCGGTACAACAGCCTTGAGCTGCTATTCTCATGCAAAGCATGTCGGTGGCTGCTTGTTCCCAGGCCGGAGCAGGAGAGGCCGCAGCCGCGCGTGCGTGCGTGCGTGCGTGTCATGGTGGTTCTGCCGAGCTCTGTGCGCGTGAGCCTCCGTCCACCGTGACGAGGCTCGGGCTGCAGGCTCGCCTCACACACCGGCCTCACACACGCGAACAATGAGTCGACACCTCAGTAGAACAACAGCTCTATGAAGTCTGCGTGTCTCAACAAGATCAAATCATCCAAGTTTAAAAGCAGCCGGAGCCGACGGCTCCTTGGTAAAGTTGACGGTTTAAAGCCCCCCAACACAGTCACAGCGGATTAATTATACGCCGAATTACACCTAATGAAGCGAGTTAGTGAAAATCTGCCTTCGTCTGAGCGCTGCCTTCGTGGTGCGTTCACGGGTCTCCAGCAGGTTCTAAACGGCCGCTCGTTTCAATGAGGTCCGGCGCCGCGTCCTCCAAACAAAGCGAGCCCCGCCACGGTTTGTGCCACTCAACACCTCCTCTCCCCGGAACGCTTCCAGCCGCAGGACGGCGCGGCGCGGCGCGGCGCGGCCCGGACGTCGGTCGGACTAAAGCCCCGCCGCTGAGCGGCTCTCGGCTCCGTGTGGAAGCCGCTGGGGCCCCGTCAGCTAGCTAACATCCCGCTCCTCCCGGCGCTGCCTACCTCGTCTGGGTCTCAACTCCCGGGATTCGGCCGCTTGTTTATCAGCACAGTTTGAAAATTCCCCCAAAGGACGCGGGGAGGCCGAACACAGGCACAGCGGGTGCTCGCTCCGGCAGCCTGGTCCTCTCACACCGCCCTGCAGCCTCCGACTCCCGCAGCAATCCTGGAAAACCGGCCCCGTGACGTCACGCGCAGGGTAAACAGTGTCCGCGGCGCGAGGCGACCTGCAGGGGGCGCTCTCTGTGCAGGTGGGGCGGGGGCGTGGTTATCTCGCTGACGGACAGCAGGGGGCGCTTCGCATCAGACGATGCAGAGAAAAGGGGAAAGGTTCACAGAGTTCTGTGTTTGCATTTAGTATCATTTACATTTTCTGTAGGTTTTAATCATTGTTTGTCTCTTTGTGGCTCAATAACCACCTTTACTGATTCTCTTCATGGTCGTGTAACATGTTAAAGTTAAGTCCATCCATCTTCATCTTCGTCTCGTGTGTAGTTAATTCCACCTGTGATTCAGGAACAATAACCACATCACCAGTGAACTAACTATAAAACTAAATAAACAGCTTTGTGTTCCACTATCTTCTTAGGATTCTTTCCCACAGAACCAGAACCTCTCTGGAATCTAGAAATAATTCTAGGGACAACATGGACATTCTCTGTGGATTTTTATCTCAATCGAGTGATGAACGTTAGTCCTCTATCAGCTGCTGGTGTCGTACAGATGATGTCCATTTATTTGGGAAGGTTCCTTCCAGGCTGCTGGCACTGAGCAGTGACGCCTTCAGGGAGGTTCAGGATTAACTGGGATAATGTTAAAGACGACAACAATGGTGCTAATCTCTGTCTGCTCTTGTGCTCACTGTCGGTCACTGTAAACAGAAGTCACATGAACAGCTAAGAGGAAGTAGTTATCATTAAAATGCTCAAGACTAAATATTAAGTAATGCTTAGAATAGAATAGAACTTTATTCGTCATTGTACAAGAACAACATAATTATGGGTTCACGCAGCAACAGTTCACAATAGAAGAAAGTCCTATATAAGGTATAGAATAAATAAAAAGAAAAATACTCACATCTTCATACACAGTTGGAAGAAATATGAGGTCAAGGCCCGTCTGAGGTCAGCTATGTGAATGCCGTTAGATGAAACAAACAGTAATATTTACACACGTGGGAATGAGGTATTGAATCTACACAGTGATATTGCACATTAGTGTTAATTTTGCTCATCTGAATGAAAGCGACTTAATGTTTATTTGCCGTTCCGATGGTGCAGGGCAGGACGTTGTTTGCTAGTCTGGTGGTGTGGGATTTTTCTGATCTGAGACGCCGTCCTGACGGCGGCAGGTCACAGAGGTCATGAGATCATGGTGTGACGGCCTTGACCCTGCCTGACACCAGGAAGGGCAGAGGACAAGCCATGATTTGGGCCGTTTATCGCCCTCTGTAGTTTTCTTGTCCTCAACAGTAAAACCTGCATACCAGACGGCATGTCAGAGCGCTCTCCACATGATTGTAAGCATTTTAGCTTGATGCCAACAACCCAAAGCTTCTATCATTGGATTTATAAAGTACTGTTGGCCTGTTCAACACGCTGATGCTGCCCCACTGAAACCTTTAATTCTCGCAGTTATGTGCAACTTCTCATAAAGCAACAACAAAAAGTAAATACGTTCCGCAGAGGAGCAGCTCAGTAAGAGGAAAACTTTAGCCTGAACCTGGAGAATATTTGACCTTTGACCCCACCTGTCAGGTCTGGCCACGCCCATGTCTGGTTTGGCTCCGCCTCATTGGTTTGAATGAGCTGTATTAAATATTGGAACCACAAAATTCAGTCGCCATGTTCTCACTCCCACCGGCGTTAGCCTTGTTTTTCATGTATAACTTTTTTTTAAGGTTCCAGCGTTTGCCACGTTCGTGTGTGAAACTCGTCCGTTGTCACAACCGGCTGAACACAGCACCAATAAAGATCTGAGGCAAGTCAAACGCTCTTGCATCTAGTTTAGTTTTTAATGCTGAAAACGTTCATCCACTCCACATGGAAGAGACACAACAAGCACCAGACGACACGCGGCTCGTCAGTCAGCAGTGGGTGGTTAACCTACAAATAACAGCAACTCTATGTTTTATTATTATTCTCTTCTTTCTCTACACATCTTGAAAGCATAAAAAATAATGACGCAAGAGTGAGAAGCATCTTCTGCACAGACCGTCCTGGAGAGAAGAACATCTATGAAAACATAACTTAATGAGCCACTTCATGAATGCATCATAAAACAGTTAATTACAAAGGCAGCAGGAAAACTCCTGCATATTTACAGTTGGTGTTTATTCAGTACAAATTTAAAGGTGTGTTTGATGTCTGTGGTTAACGGAGGGCGTGGAGGACCGTCTCACACACGGAACCAGCAGCGTACAATCAGTGCCTCCCTCCTCTGAGCAGCGGGGGGTCTCAGCGGCCCACGGCTAGCTCCGCCCACTTCCCCTTCGACCCGGAATCCTCGTCGGTGTCAGGCTCCGGGAGAGAACCGAGCGGAGCGCTGACCTGGTCCGGTTCTTGTTTAGTGTGAAGCTTCAAGATCAGCTTTTTAATTTCCTCCCGCTTAGTCTTCATCCGCTGCTGAGGAAACCAGTCCGACAGGTTCACTGGAAGATGGAAACTCTGAATGGGATTCTGTAGGAAACGACAAAAAGGAAAACTGAAGTTCCCTGGTCACAAACATGTACAGTGGTAGATGAATGTCCTCTCACCTCAAAGAAGCTCTCCACATACTGCAGGACGTAGACTCCACAGTCGCTGAAGTTGTCCTGCTGAGGCACACGAGGGCTGGACCCCCTCATCACGTCCTTCCCGAAGCTCCTCTGACTCCCTTTACGCACCTCCCACTCCACCTCCAGGTACCTAAAGCAAACAGCAGCACAGCTCGGTACCAGCTCGCCTGCGTTCACAGACTGGCAGGCAAAAAGCTGCACAGCCAAAAAACTAGGGTCTGTCTGTGAAACTCACTCTCTGAGAGTTTTCACCACCGTCGACCTGGTCGGACCTCGAAGAGAGTCCATGATGAGGATGCACGGCCTGGAGACAGACAGACAGACAGACAGCTGAGCTCTTCATTCACAGCATATCATTAATTGGCCTTAAACAGCAGGCGTGCCGTCAAACTCATCCATCCATCAATCATTACAGCCTCCCAGCCACCGCGGAGCAGCAGCACCTCCTCCACACGCGTGTCTCTACTCACTGCTTGCAGAGGTCCGGCTTGGCGGCCAAGCCGGACGCGTCTGCGCTGAAGGTGTCCTCGGCCAGAGTCCCGTCTTCGCTGCACTCGTCCTGCACGCGCACACAAAGATAAAGAGTTACTGCTTCACACAGAGACATGACAGAGGACCAGCAGGTTAAAGGATGAGTCAGTACCTGACAGGAGCTTTGCTCGTCTGAGAAGGTGTAGGTGTCGTCGTTGTAACAAACACTGATTCTGTGTAACTCGCCTGAGAAAACACAAAGCTCTGTTATTATTGTAATTCAGTGACCGTCCATGGGTAAACTTCCCCCTCACACTCACTCGTGTACTGTTGCGTGGCGTCGGCCGGCCCGGGGCCGGACACTGTGCTGCTGAGGTCCCGCTGGCCGTCTGTGAAGGCAGCGTTCTCCAGGTCCTCAGGCTCAGACGCCTCGGGGACGCCGGGGGACAGATGCTCCGACGAGCTGTCCAGCCCGTCTCTGTCCGGGGACAGAGGGCGACAGTGGTCCGGGATGTTCTCCTCCAGCTGAGCGTCTGATGTGGAAGCTGGAATGGGGCCGTGGTAGAGCGGGTTCTTCTCAAACAAAGGGCCGTCGAGGCCCGGGAAGCAGATGACTGCCAGGTACCAGTGAGCTCTGGAAGACACACCAGTTTAAACTGGACGTTTATAAAACTGAAACCATTTCAACAATTTGTCAAACTGGAAACTCACGACTCGTTGATGGGGACGAAGATGAAGTCCTTCTGAAACAGATCCACGTGCCGCGTCCACGTCTTTACCCTGTTGTGCTTCTTTTGCTGGATTCTGGAGAACAAAGGGAAACGTTAAGAAGACACTTAAGAGCAGAACAGTGTTGGTCCTGCTGGAGACTCACGGCAGGTTGGTGGTGTCTGGACCGTTCCTTCGTTCCCTCTGGTTCAGCCTCTTGTAGAAAAAGGAGCTGAACACATGGATTCTTTGTGCATCTTCTTTTTTCAACTTCTCTAAAACTAAATATCTGTCATGGACAGAGACACACAACAACTCAGTTCAGTTCAAGGTTTTTATGTTTGAGGAATTCAGCTACAAACCAGTTGAATAAACTCACTTTAAATAAAAATCTATGATAACGTCGTTGAGGAACTCTCCGTCATTAAGGCAGTGGAGGTCTTCGTTGGTGACTGAGATGCCACCTTTGGCTGGAGGAGGAGGATACACCATCAACCTGGATGACAGTCGGAATAAAACGATGCAGGTTTAGTCTGAACAACAGATGCAAACATTTAGATGATCCTAAACCAGTTTATTTCTTGGTTTGTGGAGAAATCCGGCGCGCTAACAGATAATAAGCTAATTGTGAGTGACTCACTTGATGATTGGTCCGGAGAAGGTGGGCTGGAGGTCGGTCATGTCGTCCTCGTCCTCTTCACAGTAGGCGCCGGCCTGCTGCCGGGTGGACATCCGTGTCTGTACGGGCAGCGTGGGCGGCGCCAGCGAGGAGGCCTGCGTGGCCGGAGGCGGTCTCGCGGGGGGGGAGGCTGCGGCTGCGGCTGCGGCTGCGGCTGCGGCTGCGGCGCCTCTGGGAGGTTGAATCGGCTTCACCTGATGAGCAACGGGGAAATGTACGTTTGGTCCTTTCTGACCGGCAGACATTTTAACATTCAGTGGTTTGATGCAGTGCTCCCCAAGCCCCTGGCTGCGGACCGGTACCGGTCAATTGGTACCGGGCTGTGAAAAAGTTCTTCACTTACATTATTTCTGTTTAATTTATTGTGAGATTCGATGAGAAGAGAACGATGTTTCATTTTGGGAAAATGACTGCAATCCAATACACGTCACACATCACCGCTAAACTGAAAGCGCTGAGCTAGAAGACAAACATCTTTGGAAAGTTTCTTTGTGCAGCGTAAAAGAGCCAATGAGGAGACAGAAGAGCCTCTGACTCCAAAGTAAAGGAAGCTGCATGTAACAGACAGGAGTCCTCCTGGAAACATGGATTTATTCTGACAGGCTGTTCGCACGCATTGAACCCGCTCTGCATAATGTGCAGCGACCGGCTCTAACGAGGCAGTGGAGCCTTCAAGCTGCTTCAGCGGCTGGAGACCAAGCACCTACGTGTTACGAGATGTTACGAGGACGCTGCTAATAAAGCTGCATTCACAGTGGATTCACGTTTATTATTATATTTAAAGAATTTAGTTTATATGCCGGTCGTAGCATTTTATTTTGTTGTATGTTTCCACCAAACCTTAATGTCCAGTCTGTGGTGCAAAAAGGTTGGGAACCGCTGGTTTCATGTGTCTGAAGTGTTTGTTTTGAAGCCGACTTTAAAACCTTGTATTATTTAGACGTGAGCTGTGATGATGAGCTGAACCTTCACCTTCTCCTCCTTCTGCTTCGACGCCTTGTTGTAGTTGACCAGGCGAATATTGGCCTCTTCGAAGGACAGCTTGGTGGGGAAGTTGATGAGGTTGTTTGTGCTGCCGATCTCCCCCAAGATGTCCTCCAGGATCATCTGCTCCTTCATGTCCAGGCCGTTCTCGAAGATAAGAACGATGTACTTCTCATCGGACTCTGAGGGAAAGACACGCACGCAGACTGTCACAAACAGGTGGATTCTGAGATATCGGGGCGAGTTCAGCGTGGACGTGTGACTTACGATCTCCGCTGCAGTCGTACCAATGACCTCCCTTCTCCTTGGACATGTTGAGGTGCGTTCGCAGGCGGCTGCACTCCTCCACCGTCGTCTGGAAGAACAAGACAGGAAGCTTTCTCACGCTGCACCACTCGCAGCTGATCAGCTCCGACGCCCGCAGGCAAACCTCCAGGCCTGAAACAAACACAGGTCTGAGGCTTCGACAGGGAGGTTCACTCCAAGAGTGAACAGCCACCAAAAGCCCAGGCTCTCAGTTAACCTTATTTACTCAACTCACGACCGCAGACTCGTACCTTCAGTTTCCAGCTGGATGAGGTTCACAGAGAACTGGAAAAAGAGAAACAGCAAAAGAAACTTAGTGTCTCCAGCTGCAGGTTGTCTGGACTTGAGTCTTTTGTGGGTGGTTGAGGTTTGAGTTTCCTTCAGTCCGAGCAGCAAAGCACTCACCACGACCGGCTTGGTCACCATCCTGCGCAGCGTTCCCACTCGGACACTCCGGCAGTCCAGGATGATGCTGTCACACTTAGTGGACACGAACCTGGGCTTTTTTGTCCTTGGAGAAAACTTCTCAGCGGGAGGTTGGTTTCCGAACTGTACAGAAAAAAACTCACGTGTCAGTTCAAGGATCAAGGTTCAAGGTCAGTGAAGCAGACGACCACTCTTTCCAGCTCCCACCTGATCTTTCATGCGTGCTCTCCGTGGGATCGTGATCTTCATGTTGACGTCCTCAAACACAAACTCAGGCCCGGCCTCGTCCTGCTCCCCAGCGCTCTTCACAGCCGCCTCCACTCGGCCTCCGGACGGCGCCGGCGATGAGTGAGCCGAGTCCGCGGGCCTCGGGGAGACGCTGTCTAGTCTGTTGACGTTTCCTGTCCCGCCGCCGTCCGTCTCCTCCTCATCGTCACTGGACAAGACGACTGGAACCAACAAACCATTCAGATGTTAGCGTTTTTAGGTCCAGGTGTAATCTGGAACTCGCAGCATCAGCAGGTTCTTATTTTGCGTTAGTTTGTATTTCCCCGCCTGCATGTTGTGTTTACGTCTCCTGAACACTGATGTGTGTTGACCAAAGAAACTGGGACAAAGTTGCATTTCAGATTTGTCCATTTAAAATCCTCACTACACAGATGGATGTGTCCTATTTTTCTTGTCCTTTGATTGATGGGAATCTTGTTGATTATCACACATTACACTACATCCAGAAGTCTAAAAATAATAATGTAAAGGAGGAAGTCTCTTAAAAAACTCTCCTTCTCGTTCCTCCTAGTCACACACAGGAACATCCTGATCTGGGATCAGCTCAGTGTCACTGTTCGAATGGTCCTGGAGGAGCTGCAGCTTTGGTGCAGGTCTGAGCAAACGAGCTGCTTCCGCTTCCTGCTCTGGTTACTTACTGGGGTCGTTGAGCTGGTGCTGCTGGGACGCCGCCCTCTTCCCCTTGACCAGGGTTCTGCTTCTGCTGCAGTTGGACGTCCCGGCCAACAGGGGCGCGCGGCCGTTGTTGAGAGGCAGCAGGGTTCCTCGCAGGGGCAGGGTGTCGCCGCGGGGAGCCCTCATGGCCGTGGGCGCCTTGTAAGGGCTCTGCAGGCTGTTCGGTCCGGGCGGGAGCTGGGATCTGATGGGCGGTCGAGGCGTCGGGGAGGAGAGCGTGACCTGTTGACACGGCAGCAGACTGTGCCCACAGGTCTGGCACCGGTCACAAGCGTCGCTCGCTTTGTTGCACTTCACGCAGCGCGTGCGATACACGGCCGGTCGAAGAGGCTGCTGAGGCAAAAGAGGATGTTTGTGGCCCATGGCATTCAGGGCTTCTGGGTAATGAAGTCTCTGGGCTTCTCTTACCTCTGCGGCTTTGGCCTGAGAAGGAAAATCCTCCAATGGCTTCCGCTTCTGCTGGACTCGACGTTTGATGCTCAGGGTTTCATTTGCTGAAACCGTGATAATGAATAAAGAGGTTTTTTGAGACGTTCTCAAATGCAGTGAAGCAGTTCTGGGTTATTCTCTACATATTCTATTTGAATTTTGTAATATCCTGTGTTTCTCTAAAGCACAACGCCTGGTTTCTTGCTGGGTCATGGCTCCATGCTGGCGGCCGTACCTGGGATCTCGGGGCAGGTGAGGACGATGCTGTCGACTTCTACAGCTTGTGTGGATGACAGGTCGGTTCTGCAGGAGGAGAAGGTCGTTGAAATCAGACTGAAACCTCTGATTATCCGCATGAACCGAAGCCGCCACAAACATTCAGCAGTACCGCAGAGCTCATCGCAATGTTGTGTGGTCATGAGCAGAGTTAACACAAAAACAACAAAAGGAAGAGAAGAGGAGCACGAGGTGAGGCCTGGTCTGGATCAAAGCCTTACCTTTCCTTTAAGTCCAGACTGCTTGAAGACAGAAACCAAACAGACGTCTCAGATGTGCGTTTTCTGACAAAGAAGGGAGCAGACGCTGCCCGGCGCCGTCTTACCTTTGGACTGGTTTCCTTATTGAGGTGGGAACCTGTGCGTGCTGAAAGTGACGCCCTTGTAGAACGATTCCCTGCGATGGCGTCTGACTGAGGAATAGGAAGCTGGTTTTACTGGGAGCAGGGGAGGATGTTGCTACCGTGAGAGGGACGTCGGAGCTGCGAGGAGAGAAGGAGAACGTGACGACAGACTCACACACAAATCAGCAACGATATCAGCAGTCCCCACTCTACCTGAGCCGCTTGTTCACAGGCCTCACGTGATTATTTGACCGGTTCTCATATGTTCTCAAGGGATCCGAGGGACTGAAGTGCCTAAGGGTGGGGGACTGCACAGACGAGGAACGCGTTAATGAAGATGCCGTCAGGACAAATTAAGTGTCTACAGTCACAGAACGGACTAAAGAGCCTGAACCTCTCCTCAACTAAAGCCATATCAGCGTCTGGGAGCCGCTGGCAGCACCAGACTGAGGGGAGTTTACCTTTTTCTCCTCTGGGGAGGGCGGCTGCCGTCTGTCCATCTCGTCTGCGCTCACCACACTCACACTGAGGACAGAAAGAAACCGTGACGCTCACTGATGCGGTTTCAACAGTTCGACACGTCTGCACAACAGTGGGGACAATGAAGTGTAGCGTTTGACTGAGATTCTTTAGCGTAGAACACCGCTGTGGTGGTGCTGGAAACGAGGACCAGAGAAGTGCTTACTCATGCCTCCTCTCCTCTTCACTGTCATCAGAGCGAGAAAAGCTCCAGCTGTGCTTGAACCCTCCATCCAGCCTGGTCTCTGATCTATCCAGGGCTTGAATTGAACAACAAACCATATGAGTGAAGGGAGAAAAGACCAAGACATGGAGCCACACCCCAGAACCCATCATTTCTACTGGATGACATTAAAACAGAGACACCTGTAAACTACAAACCCGCTACGGTTTGACCCAGACCTCGACTGCACTGATGCTTCATAACCTGGACCCAGAGAGGCCGTGAAGTGACATGCAGGTGTAATTACACTTAAGCCTTAATCTGTCAATGGACATCACTCTGGGTTGTTTAATTATAAAGGTGAATACATAGATCTTGTGCAAAATATTCAGCAGAGAGACGAGACAATAAAGGATCCAGCAGCAGAAGCAGTGATCAGTCTGGCTGTCAACCTCCACACACAGCATCTACTCAACACTCAGCTTAAGGTTGCAGGTTTGTTGTGTTATTAAATCAAACGTTTGTCAGTATCGCTCACATTGCTTGTTTGTTTAGTCTTCGTTACGTCAGACAGGAGAATGAGGTCGATTTCAGTTTGTAGTTCATTAATCAGAGTTTTTGTGGCATTGATGTTTTTTTACATAACTTGGCCTTTTTATTTTTTCTGCCTGTTCTTTATTGTGCATTTTGTTGTAGTACACGTGTAACTGTGTCCACGTCCTCAAACTAAAGTAGAATAAACAACCAAGCCAACAGAAAAGTTACTGAGGCACAAACGTTCAGCCGGGTTGCCATGGTTACACTGTGGCTTCCCGTTTCCTCCCCAGAAAACAATCAACTGACACTGACGTGTTGGAACCAAGTGTAGTTTCTTTGCTTAAAGACACAAGTAGTTGATTCATTTTACTAAAGGAGTTCATTAAAACACTCCAGTACCAGTGACTGCTTTAATTTAGCTTGGCTTTAATCACACACCTCAACCTTACAGCCCTGTGGTCACTATTCAGCACACTCACAGATAAAATGAGCAGGAGGAGACATTTCCCCAAGTTCTTCCTCCTCTCTAGATCCATGCATAATGGCCTGCCTCCCTCCCTGTGCAGCTGCACTGGTGGATTAACCACAGTGGAGACACAGAGTGCTCCAGCAGCAGAGCATGTAGGGAAACCGCTGCTTCCTACTCAACCCTCCATTTCAGCTTTTAGCAGCAGTGAACCCTTCAATCCCACACAAACACAATAGAGCCCCAACTGAAATCTTCCCAATAACAAATACACAAAAGCTTCACGTCAACACTGGGACATCACAGAGGACAAAGTCGCTGACTGTGGATCTCTGACTCCAACTACACTCGGGTTTCTGAGCTTTGACTCACTACGGTACCGAACCCTAACCTGGGTCCGGTCCAGCTGTGAACCCTTAAATCTGTCCCTCAAATCATGACAAAAGCAGCAAACAAGCAAGAGCTTAAAGAGATGACGTTTGAAAACGAGGTCCTGCAACGAAGCCGCCATCAGTCACACTACACCGAGGACAGAGGATGTGAAGTGTTAACAGGCAGGTGCGTCAGTCCGAGTCAGCTGAAGGAGCAAGGATAGAACTGTCGACCATCCGAACCTTAAACAGTGGAAGGAAGAGACGCCTGAGACCTAAATATGACTGTGTAGTAACAAATACTCAACCAGATCTGTTTGGTTCGAGTGAACACGTTGTTTGAGGCTAAACTAAATTTCCACACAGACCGCTTCCTGCTCAGTGCCACAGCCGCTGAGCAAGGCACTGATGGCAGATGCAGTGTGGGCAGGCAGGTGTTGTCATTGTGTCCTCCTGCTCAAATACATCAGTGACTGAACAATAAAACCAGACGACACTGTTATCACGATGTTTACAGTCTGTCCACGCTAGCAGCGAGGCTACGGGCTAGCGGGCTGCTGTGGGGGAGCAGCGCGAGTCCGGGTGACGGGACGAACCGCGGGTGATCGGGTTGTTACTGGAGCACTTTGTGTGTCTGCCTGTGTTGTGTAGCTGCTGTGTGGTGGCTAACTGCCTGCCACAGACAGGAAGGCCTGTGTCCGCCGTGGCTGCCTCCAGCTCCAGCTGCAGACCCAGCTAGCGTCACGGCTAACGCCGCTAGCTACGCCGCACAGCCGCCACGGCTCCTCCTTTCAGCCCCAGGCCGGAGACGCGGCCCCGGAGCCGGCCTGGCAGCGGCCGCCGCCGCCGCCGCCGGCTGCCTGTGGAAGCGTGGTTGTTATGACGCTAGCGTTAGCCACCTAGCTGCTGGAGCCACACATTTGTTGGACCGATCAACAGGACTCGAAATGTGCCTCCGTGGGCCGGAGTCCGCGGGCTGCGTGCGGCTAAAGGGGCCGCCGGTTCTCCGGAGCAGCGCCGCGGAAGGTCGCAGCTTACCGTCAAAAAACAGGCGTCTGTTCTGGGCCATGTTTATTCCATGATGCCGCTCAGTGGAGCCTCTGCACAGCGGATCGGCGGAGTAGCAAAGTTACCGACAGAAATTAAAGGGCTCAGCGGAAATGGCCGTCAAAATAAGAGCCTCGTCTACCTCAAAAGATTAACCTTTTCAAGTTTTAATTTGAGAAGTCATTGCAAAAGCTTTCAAGTGACAAGTTCAAATATAAACAAAGCATCCAAATACATGCCGTTGTGAAATACGTAATTAATTAGTAATAATAATTATAGCTATTATACGTGATCAGAGCTGCACCACTAGATGGCAGCATTTCCCTCTGAGTCGGAACCTTTAGAATTGATCACCAGATTTTTATCATGGCATAAGAATGTCAATAAAAGTTTGTCAGAAACATTTAAATATAAAGCTTCATTTATTTTTCTTTATTTCGATTCATAATTATCTTTGTCCCTTTCCTGTTAACCTGTTCAACACTTCCTATTCTGTGCAGCTACAAAAGATGAGTGAAATAAATATTTAACCGGGTTCATTGTCATAAAAGATAGGTGTCACATCAAATCTGTGCATTTTTAATTTACACCTTCTGTTATAACCTTTGCTTTGGTACAAGTGTGAGAATATGTTTGACATTTTCATAAGACTACAGTTTTCCAGCATCACGGCTGCAGGACACGATGACCGTTAAAAACTGTGTGGCCAAAGTGACGCAAGCTGTTCTGGCTCCGCTGCTCCGTTTTATGCAGTGATACACAATAGGCAGTTATGTTTATTCATAAAAATCTCTTTATGACGAGTAAATCATTCAGGCCTGCTGTTAATCGCACTCGGCACCGGCTGATGGATCGAATGTCTGCTGTGTTAAGTCTGCTGCAGTCGGACGTCACACTTTGAGTTCAAATTCTTGCTGTTTCTGGTTTATTAGGAACAAATGTTTTAGTTCTACAGTCGTGAGTAAATCACCTGGTGTTTGAAAGGCTCGTCTGGGCCAGTACAGCTGCTGAGAATCAGCTGCATCAAGGCAGGAAGCATCAAATCCTCATTCGTTTGGCACTTTTTTGATCTAGCTCCTGATTCATCATCATCATCATCATCATCATCATAATCATCATCATCAACTTTATTTAAAAGGAAATTTTAAACAGAGACCAAAAAAAAACAAACAAATAAAAAAGAAAACAACACATTCAGCATCATAACACAACACGTGACATCAGTTTTCGGACTAATGCAACACAATCACAGTTTGTGGCTTTGGGGCGTATAAGAGAAAAAACCCAGCTAAAGCAAATGACAGCACAAACTGGAAGCAGCTCGAGCGGAGCCAGGCCAAGCCCCCGAGCAGGAGGAGGAGCGGTCGGCCGCTGGTCCAGATGATAGTCAGCTGTTGGGTCCGTCAGTTCAGCTGCTAACGGACTGAGAGCACAGGTTAAATATAGAGCAGAGCTCAGTCGTGAGCAGGAGCAGAGAGAGTCACGCTTCCACCAAGGGTTTCTCCATCTCTGAGAGCAGGGAGGACAGAACTCGAGCTGGAGGCGTTCTGGGACTGAGATCAGGTAAGAGCGCATGGGTGTGACACAACTAACAAAGTCAAGGATTAGGATATCTTACATGAGAAACCATTCCAGTACATTTGAATAGGGAGCAGGCTCCGGTTGAGTCCTCAGACCCATCCTCTGAACTAGGCAGGTGGTGCTGTGAGACGGAGCAGTGAAGGCACCGCTTGTTTCCTCTTTGTCAGTCACTTGTGTTTAACCTCTCCACCGTGATGTCGGAGCCGAGCAGCACCTTCATGATGATGTGAAACCAGTATCTGGTGAAATCTGAGGCCAACTCTGACTCATGGGACGTTTGAGCCGCTGACTTACGACTCCCTTCGTTCTCGGCCCAGTGAATGCTTGTTTCAGGAAGCCTTAGGCAGCATTAATTTAATAGATGTTCTACCACAGTACTTAAGCTTCGCCTCAGGAGGAGGAAGAGCGGCTGCGCGTCTAACAGCTGCAGACAGGAGGATTCAGGCTGAAAGCCTCCACATCTTCTGTTTAACATGTGCCTGCTCCTGACAGTCACCAGAAATACATCGATCACCAGAATGACTCACTGAAGCAGAAACAACAGACCACTCAGTTCTTATAAAACACCTTAGCTGACAACTCAGCATCTCTGTCTCCTCGTGGCCGACTGATAAGACAGAAACATGAGCCGGCGCTGCTAATTCGGCTCAGCGGCGCCGGCGTCTTGTTTGGTTTCACAACACCGACTGTTGTTACCATGACAACGAAACAGACCAGCGAGGAGGACGGAGCGGTGGAGTTATGGCTGTGTTTTACTGGGACCACTGGGTAGAAACAGCTTCATAACTGAATGAAACCATGAAGAGGTGATGGAGTGTGACTCAGCAGTGGTTGAACCACTGGTCTCCACCAGAACCAGAACCAGAACCTCCCTCAGTGCATTAACGAAGCTTCTTTGTTCCAGTCTCCAAGTCCAGTTCATCAGCAGATAACAAAGCTGGCTGTTGGTATTTAAACCTCAAAGACTCACATTTGAGTTGAAGTTAGACACACTTAGAAAAGTCCCACGAGTAGAATAAGACTCTATTTATGCTCCTGTGAGAGTTTTTGCCACCGAAGCTCGATGGGCGTCTGCTCTGAGGAACCTTCTGCTGGGCTGAGGTCAAAGTGCTGTTGAACTGACCACGACCCGCTGGAGAGTCATCATTGTTCTGGGCCTAAACGGCTTGTAACGCATAAAAGGAGCAGCTGAGCCGCCCCTCGGCTCCTCTGGGATCACGAGGGAAGTGACTTCACCCTCATTCCATCTGAAAGGCATGAGACTTGGCTGCTGTCCGGCTGCGTGGTGGGAGTGATGTCAGCTTCCCTCGCTGGTCGCCGCTGATTAGAGCTGCTGGGAGTTCGAGAAGCCGCCTCGTCTCGGCCCGTGAGCTTCCCCCAGTGACTGACGCGCTTTAAACAGGACACTGAAAACTCCCACATGATGCAAAGCGTCTCCACCTGCACCAAGGACGTGAATCGGGCTTTAAACCTGATAAACGATTTACGCGGACGTCTCACTCCGCTGTTTTTTCAGCTGCTTCCAGTTGCTTCCCTTCGCTCTGAAAGGAGGCTGATGAGCGTCTTACGATCAGCGCTGGAGCTGAGGCTCAACGAGCCGGAGGCCAGGCTTAAAACATGAAGCACAGG
Source organism: Betta splendens (assembly GCF_900634795.4). Classification (NCBI taxonomy): domain Eukaryota; kingdom Metazoa; phylum Chordata; class Actinopteri; order Anabantiformes; family Osphronemidae; genus Betta; species Betta splendens. Next base: position 13,965,062 of record NC_040901.2, on the reverse strand, counting down.
TTTTATAAACAACTAGCAGGGAACCAAACCAGCTTCTGATTATAGAAATGGATTTAACGAGGTGCTATTACTGACGTCCTTATAATAAATATGCTAAACATGGTAACGTGAGCCTGAGGCGGCGTCCAGGTCCCAAATGTAAGTGTCACTATTTCCAGAGCCACAGCCTGATACACTGATGTTAGTCAAGTACTGAGCAGTTTCAAGAGGTTTTCCACAGATTCCACAGCACTGACGACGTCACGCTGATGGAACAGAACCCTGGACAGAACCGGGTCTGACACTGGAAGGCCTTAATTGAGGCATCACAGGCTTCAGTTGGAGCCGTGTTCTTGATCAGGACGTCGTTGCTGACAGCAGACGGACATCGTTGACTCGTGTCTGACCAACGAAGAGACAGGTTCTGTTTGCGTTCACCAGAATCTGTTTAAGTTGTGATTACAGAAGTCAAAAGGAAATAATTAGTGGTCACAGAAGCCAGAAGTGCTCAGACAGCCTATATTTACGCATCACTAAACAGTCTTCCCACGTGTGACCTCGGCTCAGTTATTTACACCAGCGGTTTGGTCAAGTAAAATGGAGGCTCAGGCATCCGTACAGTTGCAGAGGCTTTAAAAGTGATAGCGCTGGACTTTGCCCTTGTTGGATTCTGGACACGAGTGGGGACACCCTAAAAATATCCCCTTTAAATTTTACCCAAACAGCTGCACCTGCTGCCATTGCTGGTGTTTACACTGTCCTGAGTTTAGAATCAACTTCAGCTTCTAATGACTTTATGATTAAAGTCATTGCCTCCATAATGTCAAGTCAAGTTCTATTATAACAAACTAGGCCGTTTCTGAGTTCATGTCTCTGTTCACCTTTTGTACTTTTGGTTTTCTGTCAGAGATACAAATGACCATATAAGTGGGTTTTTTGCCAGTTAGGTGCTGTTTTGACCCACTTGTTGGTTCTGGGGTCAGACCTCGGTGCTTGTTATTATCAGCTTCCAGAGCTGGTGTCACGTGTCGACCACAGGCCACAGCTGTCTGAGGCCAGAGCATAAATCACGTCTCCATAAATAAGACAAAGACTTTTATATATTTGGTTTATTTACATTTCTTCCATTGGGGTTTGCCATGTGGCTGCAAACCATGGCCCGGTTCTGAATCCTTACAGCTGTGAGTGAGGGAGGACACAGTAAATCCAGTTTGCTCGACTGATTCACAAAACATTAACAAGCTCAACACAAGGCTCAACTGTCTCTGACTAGATTTTTGTCTGAAGCCTGAACCTCCATCTGCCCCCGTGCCCCCCGCTCGCCTTCCTAATGAAGACGGATCTGTGGTTTTGACGCATGGGGGATCTTGGCCTGTCCCCTGAAACAACTATAAATAACAGACAGCAGTAACGTTGCTGCCGCTGCACTGCCAGGATTCTCTCTGGCTGAGTCAGGGCCCAGACCTGCGTCCTCAGGGAACAGATCCAAAAACCCATAAACCTGCTTTTGTCTCAGGACTCCCACACGATGTGAGCTCCGCAGAGGCTTTTCCCTCTATGTGGCATCAATGTTCTGCAATGCTGGATTCATTTAGCACCTGAAGTTGTAGTCTGATTGTCAGAAACACGTTGACACATTAAACTCGTCTGTTGGACACACTCTTATTTTCATAGAATTAGCTTCCAGCTTCCTGCATTGAAATCTCCTCACAACAATCATATGAGTTCATCCAACAGACAGAAGTTCATCCAACAGACAGAACATCATCACTTGTATTTTCCTTTATTGTGATGTCGACACCATACGGACATTCAAGAACAGGCTGGAAGCTGAATGTGACAGCAACAGGTGTCTGTGATCGATTACTGACGTCAGGTCACATTTAAGTCTCTGTGTGTTGGCTGGACTCTGTCGGGAGGAACGTCATCGATAAACCCACAGTAACGCATCCAACATGTGCTTTTTACTGTAGCTCCTTTTACAGGTGAAAAATGCGATCGAGGAACTGCACCATGCAGGGTCCAGACGACGGACACATCCAGCCCACTAAGGGTTTCATCAAGCAGCACGAGGAGAACCCAGCGGCGCTGGCAGCAGGAAAGAAGAGGGTCCCGCGAGAGGAGACGGACACGAGGGCGGAACCTGCAGCCAGACAGAAGACGGCATCGGACCTGTCCAAGAAGGAGCTGCTGCGCCTGCTGGGAGTGATGGAGGGAGAGGTTCAGGTGGGAGCACGTTTAAGATGCTTTGGGTCAGTGCAGGTCCGACACTGACTGACTAATGGGAGCACGTTCAGAGTCCAGAGCGGCAGGATGCTGCTGCCTCGCCCTGCGTTTCCATCCTGTTCATCTGGGCGCGGTGAATTTTCCAGTAGTGATAACACTGAGTTGACACAGAGCAACGCTGGACTCTTCATTATTATGTGAATTAACAGTCATTTCCTGCCTGAGTCCAGCGTGGCGCTGTCAGCAGCTCCCTCTGCCGGTGCAGGAGCCCGAGCTCCTCGTCAGCGTCTGTACAGGATGTTAAAGGCTCCTGTGTCTCCTCAGGCCAGAGAGGACGTCATCAACCTGCTGAAGTCAGAGGGACTCAGGCCCGAGGCGCTGGAGGCCCACTACGGCTCGTCGGTCCCCGTGAAGCCGCTGCAGGCCCTGCAGAGGGACCGGCTGCTCACCCACAGCAGCGGCGGCACCGACGACGTGTACGAGAAACCCATGGCCGAGGTGAGGAGGGGTCGGGACCACGTTAACGTCAGGTTTCTCTGCCCCGTGAATGTGTGGTGAGAGACTCCCACTGATCATTGTTAACCACAAATCACCATGAGCGGAACTGACAGCGTGTGAGCTGCTCTTCACCAGCGTCCGCGTGTCTCCGTCAGCTCCAGCGTCTGGAGGACAAACAGAGGGAGACGTACAGACGGATGCTGGAGCAGCTGCTGCTGGCGGAGAAATGCCACCGCCGCACCGTGGTGGAGCTGGACAACGAGAAACGCAAACACGCCGACTTCATGAACAAGAGCGACGACTTCACCAGCCTCCTGGAGCAGGAGAGGGAGAGGTGAGGCACCGCTGCACCCCCACCGCCGCCCCTCGACGCAGCTTTAGAGGAAGCGCGTCCTGCTTAGTGGAGGTTTGCTCCGTGTCTAGGCGTTGACCCTTTGTGCCGTCGATAGCGCATTCCCTGCAGGTGAAATCATGAACGGGTCGAGGCTGATGTCATTCCCCACAGAGAGCTGGACAGTCACACTCTGTTAGCACCGAGCCGGGGCTCCAAGAGCGGACGTGATGAGTTCAAGAGTTTGACCATTTTCCGTCCTGACATCAAATTTAAAGCATTAGATGCAGTGTCTCTCCACTGGCATCGATGATCAGGACATTTACATGGGTCTGAAGCCATGACATCACACACATACAGTCTGGCCACAACTTGTCTCTGTTCATGACAGAAGGATTATCATGACAAAGGCCGTGCTAGTGTTTGTCATTGTTCTCACCAAAACAAGAACTCTCGCTTCTTGTATTGTTGCCTTGTTACTATGGGAACGGTGCAGGATGGACGGGAGAAAATTGGGTCAAGATGGAGCGAGACTTGAGGAGCAAGCTTTAAAGTGTGTGTTGTGTCGTACCCGCTGCCTCCTCCTCATCCACCACGTGTGGAGGCAGAGGTGGCATCACTGGTGGAGGAGATTTTTTCTTATCTAATTATTCACAAGTTTATTTGGAAACTGAATCAAGCTTGAAGAAAGAAAATGTCATATTTTCCTCTTTTGATTTCTTAGGCTCAAAAGACTGTTGGAGCAGGAAAAGGCGTACCAGGCTCGTAAGGACAAGGACCACAACAGGAGGCTGGAGAAGGTCCGAGCGGAGCTGGTCAAGCTGAAGTCCTTCGCCCTGATGCTGGTGGACGAGCGGCAGCTGCACATCGAGCAGATTGACCAGCAGAGCCAAAAGATCCAGGACCTCACGCAGACGCTGCTGGACAAAGAGCAGCGGCTGGCGGCCGCAATCAGCGCCGCCAAGGAGGACGCCCAGAAGGTCCTCAGGCTGGAGGTCGAGCTGGAGAACAAGGAAACCAAGTTCGGGCAGGAGCACGAAGAGATGACGGCCAAGCTGGTCGACCAAGAGTCCCAGAGCCGGCAGCTGAGGCTGAAGCTGGCGGCTCTGGCCCGCAGGATGGAAGAGCTGGAGGAGAGCAACCAGGTGCTGCAGAAGTCAGAGGAGGACCTGCAGGAGCTCAGGGAGAAGATAAGCAAAGGGGAATGTGGGAGTTCGTCCCTCATGTCCGAGCTGGAGAACCTGCGAAAACGAGTGCTGGAGATGGAGGGAAAGGACGAGGAAATAACCAAAACTGAAACTCAGTGCCGGGAGCTGAGGAAGAAGCTCCAGGACGAGGAGAATCACAGCAAGGAGCTGAGGCTGGAGGTCGACAAACTGCAGAAGAGAATGGCTGAACTGGAGAAACTGGAGGGAGCGTTTAACAAGAGCAAAGCAGAGTGTTCTCACCTTCACACCAACCTGGAGAAGGAGAAGGGCGTGGTCAAAGGGCTGGCAGGTGAGCTGGAGAAGATAAAAACACGACTGAAGGACCTGGAGTCATCAGAGTCAAAGCTGGAAAGAGCAGAAATGGTCCTGAAGGATGATCTCATGAAGCTCAAGTCCTTTACAGTCATCCTGGTAGATGAGAGGAAGAACCTGACAGACAGACTCAAACAGGAAGAACAGAAGAGCGACGACTTGAGTAAGATGTGCAAAGCAGAGCAGGGAAAAGTGACCGCGGTCACAGAGAAGCTGATCGAGGAGAGCAAGAAACTCCTCAAGTTCAAATCAGAGACGGAAATCAAAGTGACGACTCTCATCAAAGAGAACGAGCAGCTAAAAGCTAAACTAGCAAGCGAAGAGGAAAAGAGTAGGGAGCTGTTCGAGAAGCTAAGTGTGACGGAGAGCAAGTGGGTCAACAGGGACAACAAGACAAACCTGGAGCAAGATAACAAGGTGAAAGAGCTCACGGTGGAGATTGAAAGACTCAAGAGCAGACTCCAACAGCTGGAGGTGGTGGAGGGAGACTTAATGAAGACAGAGGACGAGTACGATCTCCTGGAGAAGAAGTTCCGAACAGAGCAGGACAAAGCAAACGCTCTGTCAGAGGTCCTCGAACAGATGAAAGCGCAGATCGCCAGGAACAAAGCAATAGAGAAAGGGGAGGTCAGGAGCCCAGAGGCTGAGCTGAGAACCCGCTGCAAGATGGAGGAGGCTAAGAGCAGAGAGCTGCAGGCGGACGTCCAGGCCCTGAAGGAGAAGATCCACGAGCTCATGAACAAGGAGGACGTGCTCTCGCAGCTGCAGGTGGACTATTCGGTCCTGAAGCAGAGGTTCGTCGAGGAGGAGGAGAAACGGACGAGCATGAGCCAAGAGGTGGACGACCTCACCAAGGAGCTGGAGGCCAGCCGGCGCTACAGCCGGGCGCTGAGGCCCGGTCTGAACGGGCGGAGGATGGTCGACGCCCCGCTCACCTCCACCGCGGTGCAGACGGAGCCGGCAGAGGACCAGACGGCGGCAGGCTTCATCCGGAAGTCAGTCCTGGAGGAAAATCACCTGATGAGCAACCTGAGACAGCGCGACCTCAGGAAGCCCACCGTTCTGGAACGATACCCTCCCGCATCCTCAGATCCCGGAGCAAGAAAGTCCTGGATCCCCTGGATGAAGAAGAAGGAGAAGACCGTGGACGTGTCCATGGTCCATCCACCTGAAATGAGCCTGTCCCCGAAGCCGGGCCAGCCACTGCACATCCGAGTGACCCCGGATCCCGACAACAGCACCGCCACCCTGGAGATCAGCAGCCCTCGCGCTGAGGAGTTCTTCTCCAGCACCACCATCATCCCCACTCTGGGTCTGCAGAAGCCTCGCATTACGATCCTCCCCAAGCCCACGACCGTGTCCTCAAAGACCAAAGTCTGTGACCTGGATCGAGCAAAATCACCAGTGACCATAACCACCATTTCCAGGAGCAGGAGTCCAGAGGACAGCAGCGCTAGCGGCTGTGGCAGCCTCCAGTCCCCAGTGTCCATCATCACTGTCAGCACAACTCCTGTATCGGAAGTGTGTGCGTCAGCTGAGCCTCACGAAGCCGCCGCCGGCCGCACTGTGATCAAAGTGAGCCCAGACAAGCAGCCTCTCCGCAAATACAGCGCCAACAGCAACATCATCACCACGGGGGACAACAAGATCCACATCCACCTGGGTCCACAGTTCCAAAGGCCGACCGAGGGATGCGGCGGTGCCGCGCTGGGGCTCAGACCTCTGGGCTCGAGCTCCGAGAGCAGAGAGACGGGAACGGTGCTGCGCTGCCCGCGGCAACCGGCGGCAGCAAAGGCCGCCCCCAATAAGATGACAAGCAGCATCACCATCACGCCGCTCACCTCCAACACCTCAGCGTCCAGGCCCACGCAGGCAGCGGTGAGAAGCAGCGTATGAGTAGAGTAACACCAGCGGCCCATCACTGCTTTGTGTTCGTGCTCCAAATCTGATGCTGTGCTTCTTCTTGCAGTCCGGTTCGGACGCGCAGTCCGCTCGCGCCGCGGCCACACGGATCCCGGTGTCAAAGGGTGTGAAAGCGAGCAGCAAGGCGGTTCTGGGCGTGTCCACGGTGGCGAGGTTCGAGTCGCGGGCCGAGAGCCAGTCCATGAAAATCGAGCTGAGGAAGTCGACGGTGTGCTCGGCCTCTGCACCAGGAGCCAAGAGCTGATGAGGCCACGGCGCAACGGCCTCGTGGCGCGGACGCGGCGTCCTCAAGCGGCCGATTTGGTTTTTTACAGTTTTATATTCGCTCATCTCTGTTTGCAAGTAAAGCTTCACACTGATTAAGTCCATCCTGGTGGTTTTTGGCTGCATCCTTAGACTTAATGGAGTCATTCATGTTTCTTCACAGCGTGTGTTTGATGGTTTCCACTCATCAATGTGACTCGTCTGTGACTCATGAAATGACGGGCACCAAAATAAAAACTATTTATTGTTAACTCTTAACTCGAAGTTTAATTGAATGTGTGCATGTGTGAGACATGTGGAAAAATTAAAAGCTAATTCGTCTTATACAGCGTCTAATATCCCATATTCCTAACAGCTCCTAAAAGCATCACGAAGGACCAACGCGTCGTCAGTGACGTCATGACGCAGCGCGTCCCCTGTTAGTAACCTGTGGCAGGACCACTTCTTCCGGGGTTTTTAGCATTTAGAGGCTGGGAGTCATAGAATAAAATGACAAATATGTAAAAAAACGACAAACGACACAACGTTGGCGACGTCACTGTGTAGTTTGAAGCTGTGTGTCCGCGCGCAGGTGGGGCCGTTAATCTAAAGCGGCTAACGGCAGCTAGCGAGCAACAACCATGATGGCGACCAGCTACAGCGCCAAAGACGAGGACGGACACATCACGGTGTCGGGACCTGGCGCCGGGACTCTGCGGAGCAAGAAGCCCGAAAACACCGCGTTCAAGCAGCAGCGGCTCCCCGCGTGGCAGCCCATCCTCACGGCGGGCACCGTCCTCCCCGCGTTCTTCATCATCGGACTCATCTTCATCCCGATCGGCATCGGCCTGTACGTCACGTCCAACAACATCAAGGAGTTCGAGGTGACGTGAGACGAGCCTGGACCCAGATATGTTGGGTTCTCGACAGTTCTCTTGTCTTATTTCTACTCCATAAACGTTTCCTGAAACATTAATGTTAAGCCGAATGCACCGAGCGGCCTGAGGTTCGTCCTCCATGTTCTGAAGTGATCGTTCGCTGTCCCACAGATCGACTACACGGGAGTGGACATGTCCAGTCCCTGCTTCAACTGCTCTCAGAACTACAGCTGGAACAGCACCAGGCCGTGCACGTGCACCATCCCCTTCTACCTGGAGACGCCGTATGAGGTGAGAACCGCGGGGACGCGTCCGGCCGCTCGCTCTCTCGCTCAAACCTCTGTCCTGATCAACAGAGCAATGTCTTCATGTACTACGGCCTCAGCAACTTCTACCAGAATCACCGGCGCTACGTGAAGTCGAGGGACGACAGCCAGCTCAACGGAGACGTGGGCTCCCTCCAGGTACGGGCCTGTGCGGCCTCTGCGCCCGCGCGCCTCACGCGTCCCGGGGCTAAAGCGGCTTCTCCTCGTGCGTTACAGAAGCCCAGTAAGGAGTGTGAGCCGTACGCCTACCATGAAAACAGGCCCGTGGCTCCGTGCGGGGCCATCGCCAACAGCATGTTCAACGGTGAGTGCTCCTCCTCACACGCTGCTTGTTTATTTGGACCGGGCTCGTGTCTAACACGCCACCTTCGCTGCCTTTGCAGACACACTGGAGCTGTTTTACAACAACCCAAACGGCACAAAGCTCCAGATTCCACTGACGAGCACGGGAATCGCCTGGTGGACCGACAAGCATGTGAAGTTCAGGAACCCTGGAAATGACCCCAACCTCACAGCCGCTTTCCAAGGTACGGAGCACCACCACTAATGCCCGAAAGGTGGACCAGCGCTAACGCTTCCCTCCGACTCAGGGACCACCAAGCCGGTGAACTGGCGCCGGCCGGTCTACGAGCTGGACTCCGACCCAGAGAACAACGGCTTCATCAACGAGGACTTCATCGTGTGGATGAGAACCGCCGCCTTGCCGACCTTTCGCAAACTCTACCGCATCATCCAGAAGAAGAACAGCATGGTTCCAACCCTGCCGCGAGGAAACTACACTCTGGAGGTGGTCTACAGTATCCTTCACACGCAGCCCTTCACATCTGTGCAAACCAACGGTTCTGTGCGTGTTTTCACCTTTGACCGGCTCCACCCAGATTATCCCGTCCGCAGATTTGAGGGGCGGAAGCGTGTGATCCTCAGCACCATCTCCTGGATGGGAGGCAAGAACCCGTTCCTGGGCATCGCGTACATGACCGTGGGCTCCGTCTGCTTCCTGCTGGGCGTCGTCCTTCTCATCATCCACCACAAATACGGCAACCGCAACAACAGCGCCGACATCTCCAACTGAGAGGCCGACGCTCGGCGCCTCCGTCACGTTTAGAAACGTCGGCACAGCCTCACTTCTGGCTTTACAGTTTTCTAGTTCCACGATTCTTTGCCAAAGTGAATGGAAAAATAGCCACAAATTAGATGCCACACTTTCTCCTGTAACGTTCAAAAGCAGAATCTTAGCGATTTCTGGCTTTTCAGGATGAAAACCTTGGAAACGGTGGTCCCATTCCAGTGGATAAAGAGTTTGGTAACGTTTCAAAGGTTAAGCCAGTGAAGGTGAGGTGCATGCTGGGTAATGGCTTGTGTGTGCCTTGTTTGTCTGTGACCTTGTCCTGCTTTGTAACAAAAAAAAAAAGCTTTCCCACAGTTGTGGCACTTTTTAAAAGACAATTCCACAGCAGAGGGAACAGTTTTATTTATTTCAGAGACTTTTGCATTTTAACGCTGCCTTTTGTTCTTCAGGAGTGTAACCGTTGCTGTCTTGCTCAGAGGAACTAAGGCATAGTGACGTTGTTGCAGCTGCATTGTGTTTATGCAGATGTTTGGACGCAGTTTACCATTAATTATAATGACTGTGTTTTGGTGAATAGGTTCATACGTCAAACAAATTATCAGCTCCTCTGCTCATTTAAATGCACTAAAGACATTATCAGCACATCAGTGTGTATAAGGGTTAAACGTTGGCTGGTCGTTCAGTCTGTTTACTGTCATTCTACAGCCGCCTATAGCTGAGCTTCAGCCAGCGCTGCATGAGAAATGTACACAGCTGTTTGACTTACATCACTTGCTTGTTGAGCTCTTTTAATCATGTCTTGGTGTTTAAATTAAACGTGTAATGAAAGAAAGGAACCGCCAGCTGAGTCTTCTGTCAGAACAATGATCACACATCAAGATCATTTCCTCTGATCTGCAGATTTAAGGTATTTATACTAGTGGGGTGAACCAACCTACAGTAATTATTTATATTCTCACTCTACATTCAAGTACTGCAAGTTAATAACTTCAAGTTTATTTGCATCAACGTGAGTAAAAGTAGACTTTGATGTGGTTACTGCTCATCAGTTCAACACAGCTCACCTGCCTGCAGGATTTCGAGGCCAGCAGCACTAAAACCCTACTTTTAAAGGCGTTATCCATCTGTCACTAGAGACGATCTTTGCCTGCTCCCTGGCGCCACTGTCTGGCGAAAAACCGCAGTACACAGCACGACAATGTGTCCTGACGAGGAACACTAAAAGCACCAATGACTGTATCAGTTACTATGGTAACGAACGATGTAAAGTTAAATGCGCACAATCGGTAACCGCTTTGACAAGCAGCAAATGCAGGAGTTGGTCATGAGAAGCATTTTATTGTACTGATCCTTAAGTTTGCGACAGTACAAGAAATAAATATTGATCCCACGAACAAGAAACAATATTCATACATGACAGGAATCAAATTTCCCAGCATGAATTTGAATGTGGAGCGGCCGGGAGGTCACCGCCCTAGGGTAAACAGCTCAATGGCGGAGTTAGGCTTTGTTTTGGGGGAACGAGGCCTTCACCATCAGGTACATGCCGTATCCAACTCCTGGAAGGAAACGAGTCCGGTTAGTAGGAAGACATCAAGACGTGATTCAACAGATGTTTGTGACATTGTCACTTTGTTTCACTTCAGAGCAAAGCCTCTATTTGCCACAGCTAAAGCCGGTTTGGCTCAGAATTGGTCTATAGTCAGTGTGATCGCTTCTTTAACTTAGCAAGGCAACGAACAGTTGTTAAGACAAAAACCTATCAAAGTACTTTACACATCATTAGTTATAATATAAAACAGCCTGACTTAACTGACCACATGTCTGCATTCAATCAGCTGTGATTGGTGACCATCAACAGCAGGGGCATCATTGTTTCACCAAAACCATGAGCTAAATGTAAATACCTTGTACTTTGACTACCAGCACCACCATCTTCAAATTGCATATTAGGCTGTGACTAAAAAGCTGCATTCATACCAAAGCTGTAGTTCCCACAAACCAACAAAGCCGAACTGGATAATGATATGAAAACAAAACTGCAGAAGCATTTACTCACCCACAACAGTGAGACCCATTGTAGCGCTGTAAAGCAGAATATCACTGGTACCGCCTTTTAAATGAACTGGGAGTCCATTATCATCCTGCAGGTGACACACAGAAGGTATTAATAACTGAATAGGGGAAAACCTTTACATAATATGGTGGAATTATCACCCAGCCTCCACCTTCACAGTGATGCAGCGTTTTTCCTCAGATAGTTCGCGTTTGCACAGCATAAAAACACGTTTAACTACCGTAACCTTTGCACTTACACTACACTCTCCACCTTCAACCAATGAACATTACTGTTACTCTGCAGAAATCACTTTTTCCAACATTGCAGTTTTACAGTCTGTGGTAAAAGCAGCTGTTGTGTGTATTTTCTCCAGTGATTTACAGACTAGCGTCAGGTTTTCCCTCTCGCCTTTACCTGGAACCTCATCTGCTTCTCGGGGATCTTGTTTGCAATCTGCCTGCGGGCAGAGCTGGAGATGGTCCGCCGCGCCACCTGCTGGAGCGCCTGCAGACAAGCAAAGTCAGCGCACACGCACAGGGACATGGCCACGGGGCTTTATGATCCACGGAAAGCGAACCTCCGTTAAATCGCCGTTTAAAGTCATCAAGAATGACAAGACAGACGAGAGAAAAGTCGCGTGAAGCTAGCATGCCAGCTAGGCTAATGCTAACTCCCTTGACCCCTAGCTAAGATGGGCAAAAACGACCCACGCTTAACCTTCCCGCACCCTTACTTAACAAAATGACACCAAAATCATGGGCCATGTAGAAATTCTACAAACACAGTTCGGATCATAACAGAAAAAGCTACTTACAAACATATGCCTGTACATTTTTAGCCCGTCTGCTGTCGCCTCTGTCTCACACAAGGACACCGGAAAAATGAACTTCCGTTTCCAGCGTCTTCTTCGCCGTTACAATTTTCGGCAGAGTGTATTTATGGAGGGCGCTCTGCTGCCGCCTACAGAGAGACACATGAACTGACCACCAGGTCAAGGCGTTTGTAAAACTGCCGTATAGTGTTCTCACAATAAAAAACAGAACATAAAAGCTCTGAGGCTCAGGCTTATTAATATTATCAATAAATGTACTTTGCACCAAAGCCTCCTCTCTACAAAAACACATAAACCGTCATAATAATTGTACATATAATTGCTTACTTACAGTTGCGCAGGACAAAAATCTAAATATCTGAGATATGTGATATCTGCAAACCAGGTTCAGGTCTCGTCCCTGGAAAACCGCTCAGAGTGAGAGCTCCTTCGCGGCTGCGGGTGCGCGTGTGTGCGCGCTGGTCGCGCCGACGATCAGATCCGCGAGAAGCTGCAGCTGCGCGGACGCTTCGCAGCGTCTCCGCCGAGAAGTTTGGCGAATAATTAATCCAGAAAAGGTCCGACGGGGAGAAGTTCTGGGTTTGCTCGTTACGCCCAGGGAGCCGAGCGTAGTGGACGAACCGGGACCGGGTCGGTGGATCCGGAGGGGTTCGAGCTGCCGCTGCGTGAGTTTACGGCTCAGTTTCTTGTCGCTTTGAGCCGCGATGGAAGCGGAAAACGCGCCCAGTGAGAGGTTCGAACCAGTTGATCTCAGTTTCTGTAAACTCTACTGCAACTTAATGTTTCTACACGGACATCGTGGAAAATCCCGAGACACACGACACGTGAACGCACCGTTATTATTATCACATCCTGACATGTACTGATGTTTTTACTGATGTCAACAATATGATGTTGCTCAAACATTAATCAGAGTCCTGGAGTCTGTGGATTTCAGCGATGCAGAAGTGTTGACGTGCAGTGAAATGTTAAACTGTTGTTCTTTGATTTAGATTTAAGTGAGACGTTTGTATATTGAAGTACTGTGACGTAACGTCTCCGGGTTCATTATGGAAACGTTATTAGAACTTTTATTACACAACAATAAGGAAACGTGTTCGTTTCGTTTGCTTGGTCTAAATATTTGTTTATATAATATAATATAATATTATATATATAATATAATAATATTACGCTTGTAGTTACACTTCTGGTTGCGTTGCTTCTATGATGGGATGTCGTACAGGCCGTCACGCTCACTTCGTCTCTTCATGTAGGAACTAAGAACCACAAGTTTTCATTTCCACCAAAGGAACGGTCCCACGTGAGGATTGTCCCGCGTGGGGTTCTTCTCTCGATGCTACATCTGAATGACACGAACATGTGCATCTTTGTTACTAGGCCTCTAATGTGCTTTTACCTTCTCCCAACAGATGAGAAACCACACGTCTGCAGCTTTTCATGGTTGTTTTCTGCCACCGCAGCAGCAGCAGGATTGATTTAAACCCCTAAAAACTCAATTACCCACAACTCCCAGTTTGGAGCCTGCGGCCTCAGAGATGTTTGGAGGGAGAAGCGTCTCCCTGGGATGTGAAAGGAAACCTCTGGGCCGCTGAGGAAGCTCCAGCGCAGGTGGACGTTGAGTTTTTCTCCTGTCTGGACCACGTCACGGAGCAGCCAATGTCTGACGAGCACTTTGCCCCTCCCCCTCGCCCCGCCCCCGCCGCTCCGGCCCCGCCCACGCCGTCGCCGTCCCCCAGCCCGCCGGGCCTGTGCAGCCGGCTGTCCAACGGCAGCCGGGCCAACCCGAGCCCCAGCGGCTCCCGGGGGTCCATCCACGGCGTGTCCTTCCTGCTCCAGATCGGCCTGAGCAGGGAGACGGTGAGCCTGGAGGGGGGGGAGCACTCGCTGTCCGAGGTCCGGGAGCTGGTCTGCTCCATCGTGGACCAGAAGGTACGTTTCACGCTGTTACTGGGTCTGATCCCGAACCCAGAGTGGGATAGAACGGTTGTGGTCCTTTTCTAATTACAGGATTGTGATGACTTGGTCCTTTTCACATAGAGCTGTAATTATGGAGGTTTCTCTCCTCCACCGTGGGAACAGCTGGGAACACCATCCTGTTCCTCACACGCCTGATCCAGGTCCGTGGCTCGGTTCCGCCTTGTTCTCAGGTTCGTTGGTCCTCAAAGAACCAGTGGATTCTAATGGGACACGCGTTTGTGTAGGTTCCCTGGTGGTTCTGTGACGTCATTTATGGGGAACTGTTCTGCATCCTGATCGCGTGTGGACACGCGTGTAAACCAGCGGCAGCGTGTTAGCTAGCTCCAGGCGCTAGCTCCAGGCGCTAGCTCCAGGCGCTAGCCCTGGCTAACGGCTGGTGGCCCGTGGCTCACACCGGCCTGGAGGATGCGTCAGCTGCTCTTTGCTTTGCTGTTCCTTTCACTTGTTGCAGGAAAAGCCTGTTCTCAGGGACGATCGCTTCCTGTGGGCGCTGCTGCGTCAGCGCTCTGCATTTCCCCTTTTACGGCGTTTCACAGCCGTGTGATCGGTCAAGGATCCAGAAGGACGAGTGATTTCATGGAGGAGGTGAACCCAGTGAGCTGGAGTCACAGGTGGTCCGTGGAGTCGTGGGGGTGGAGGCCTCGGACCGTGTGGGTGACCCCCCACCCCCATCCCCACACAAGCAGGGCCTCGTACGGCATTGCATCATCGCAGCTGAGAAAAGCTGAGTCGGAAAAAAACAGTGGATGAGGTTGTGAAACGCTGAGAAAGACGAAACAAACAAACCACACGAGCACCTGAAGCATCACTTAAAACATGACAGCAGCGTGTCTCTGTCGCCATGGTGATGGGAGAAACACCAAGCTCCATGCTGCTGGTTTCCACGGTTACCAAGGTCAGGCGGTGTTTCAGGTGAAGTAGGAGAGATGTCAGTGTTTGTAACGGTCGCCACAACCACTGGACTGATGTTTGTTGGTTCCATATTTCATCTCAAACAGCATAAATATTCATCATCATCATTGTAGCAGTAAAATCGAGAACCCAGATTTTTCTCCATGCAGTAGAGTGCAGCTTTGCCCAAAGGAGCAGTAGGTGAAACATCCAGCTGGTCCTGGATCAGTAAGCTTCATTGGCGACTGGTGCCTGAAGCAGCAGCTCTCAGCTCGTCCTCTGGAGGTGGAGGTGGAGGACGATGCCTTCAGGAGCACGGCTCCTCTAACCCTCGTTCCACCTCTCACCTGTTGCTGTGATAATAACCAGGAAGTGGCTTGGCTTCCGTCATCTGATCACAAACAGGACATTGGCTTCGGGTCTGCTGCGGCGCTTCGGTCCCTCATCTACTGGGTCGACTCTCTCCATCATATCTGATGTGTATTTGCATCCAAATTGTCACGCGAGCTGAACGTTGGAGACGTGTCAGGAGGGTGGAGGAGCTGCAGTAACAGCAGAACGTTCTGGTTCGGGGAGTTTACAGAAATCTTTTGGTCCCAGTAACTGGACTGTAGAAGAACCTTCACACCCACACGTTTATGTTGATGGTTGATCATCGTCAGAACCATCGACCTGGTTACGACCAGTGTGTGTTGTGTTTTTATAGATTTGCTTTCTGACTGTAAAGCATGAGTCGACCTAAACTCGTTTTTCCACTTATGTCATAAACATAAACAAAGAGGTGGAAAAACGTGGCGATGAGCAGAACTCCTGTGTAAATGTTGGCCTGCGTTGGTGCTTTAGAAACAAACATCTAATGTAGCAGGAACTTTAGTTATGACTGTAATCATTAGAGGCGGCGGTTAAAGATTAGCTCCAGGTCGAACTCATGGAGCAGAACTCCATGTTATAGAAAGAAACCAGGCCTGTTGGAACCAGGACTCCAGCCCAGGGCGGAACCTCGTCCTCGGCTCCTGCAGCAGGGGTCAAACTGGCCCCCGAGGCTTTGGCCTCTGTGACCCGACGGCCTCAACAGAAACGTGGTCTCGTTTAGGTGGCGGTGCTGCAGAGCGTGGCAGAGACTGTGTGTGTGGAGGTTAAGCCTGGTTAATGGAGGATCATCCACAAAGAGGGGATCAGTCTTCACTCCATTAAGTGAACTCTGCTCACCTCAGGGAGACGGCAGCTGACGGGCCTGGACCCGGGCCAACGTGTCGGAGCTGGACTCGAGTCCGGTCGCGTTAAGGGTTCAGCTCCAGCTCTGGCTTTAGCCCTGGTTCTGTAGTTGAAGCAGGAACACAGGTTACGTCCTCCACTCGTGCTGTCAGCGTATCAGATAAAGGAGGCTTTGTGTCGGGTCAGAACATCCTGAGTCCGTGTTCTGCTGAACTGGGACGCAGCTAATGACGACTGGGTGTCGTTGACAGAAGCTCAGCAATAATTGATGGCAGGCGTTGAGCTTGCGCCTCGTCACCTGTTGCTCGGGTTTCCTGCACTACCTGCTCCCTGCGAACATCCTGCTAACGACAGCAGCACAGGAAGCGGCAGCACCTGTGAGCAGAACCTCTGAGCCGGCAGACGATCCGTATAAAGCTTTCCTTCAGAGTGAGACCAGATCGAACACAGAATGGAAATAAAGGAATCTGATCTAAGAACCAGTCCAACCGCGAGTGGCTGGACATTCCTGGTGTGTGGGCTGGCTTGGAGCCAGTGGGGGCTCCACTGGCTGCGTTTGTCCACTGGAGCCAGTGGACAAACGGCCAGTGGACAAATGGAGTCAGTGGACAAACGGAGCCAATGGACAAATGGAGCCAGTGGACAAGTGGAGGCTCAACTGGAGCCGGTAAACGAATAGAGCCGGTGGACAAGTGGAGGCAGTGGAGGCTCCACTGGCTCCGTTTGTCCACTGGCTCCGTTTGTTCACTGGCTCCAGTGGAGCCTCCACTGGCTCTGTTTGTCCACTGGCTCCATTTGTCCACTGACTCCATTTGTCCACTGGCTCCGTTTGTCCACTGGCTCCGTTTGTTCACTGGCTCCAGTGGAGCCTCCACTGGCTCCGTTTGTTCACTGGCTCCAGTGGAGCCTCCACTGGCTCCGTTTGTTCACTGGCTCTGTTTGTCCACTGGCTCCGTTTGTTCACTGGCTCCAGTGGAGCCTCCACTGCCTCCGTTTGTCCACTGGCTCTGTTTGTCCACCGGCTCTGTTTGTTTACCGGCTCCAGTTGAGCCTTCGTTTGTCTACTGGCTTAGTGGAAGCTCCACCAGCTCCGTTTGTCCACTGGCTCCATTTGTTCACTGGCTCCAGTGGAGCCTCCACTGGCTCCATTTGTCCACTGGCTCCATTTGTCCACTGGCTCCATTTGTCCACTGGCTCCGTTTGTTCACTGGCTCCAGTGGAGCCTCCACTGGCTCCGTTTGTTCACTGGCTCCAGTGGAGCCTCCATTTGTCTACTGGCTTAGTGGAAGCTCCACCGGCTGAGCTGTTATCAGCTGTTAGGGGACAAGAAGAACTGTAAGGTGTGTAAACCCAGCTAAAATACACCAGAACCTTCTCGTAGTGTCGTTGATGCAGATGAAGACGTTTGAGTCGGACATCGTGTTTACGAGACGCTACATGATGCTGGTTCTGATCCAGGAGTCGTTTGTCTGTAATTGCTCCACTTGCTGCTGTCGGCTCCCTGTGACTTCCCCTTCCTCCTCTTCCTCTTCCTTAGTTCCCTGAATGTGGCTTTTTCGGGATGTACAACAAGATCCTGCTCTTCCGCCACGACCTGAACTCGGACAACATCCTGCAGCGTCTGACCTCGGTGGAGGAGATCCAGGAGGGCGACTTGGTCGAGGTGGTGCTGTCTGGTAAGCAAGACGTCACGGGTCCGGTTCAGCTTCCTGCTGCGGGTCCACACAAAACTCCAACCAACTGCATCTTGGATGAAGGGACAGATGGAATCAAGTCTTTGTGTTTCTATGGTAACAGATTGATGATTTAGTTTAGTGAGAATGAATTACATTCGTTTTCCACGACAGCGTGACTTCATGCGTGTGCTCCGTGTTGTTTGTGTGGGTTTCCTGTCTGCTCACCCTGAGCGCTGAGGTAGCCCCCGTCTCACTTCCTCCGGATCCCTGCACCCTCCAGCCTTAAAACCCGGCACAGGTTCGTCATTTCCGGGTTTGGGCCATAAAAACTAAGTGCGACACCTGAACAGCTGGAGCCACGGCGGTTTCAAATGACACCGGAGGAAGAAGACATTCGCTGCCTGAAGCGCTAGGCTCGAAGCCACAACCACTTCCTCCTCTTCCTCCTCTTCCTCCTGCTGCTGCTGCAAAGCGCTGCAGCTCCTGCTGGTTACTGAGGCCTGCTGCTCAGAAACAGAACACTCGAGTTTCACTCAGGGAATTCAAATCCAAATCTGCTCAGTAACAAACAGAGCAACAAAAGACACAACCTGTGACTTTGGGCTCAATCAGCTGATGATGATGATTCTGCTGCTGTGTGTGAGGTGTGTCCACATGGAGACAGACTCTGCTTTAACCACATGCTGTATTTCTGTGGACTTGCTCGTTTCAGCTCTTGCCACAACTGAGGACTTTCAGATACGACCGCACACGCTGTACGTTCACTCCTACAAGGCTCCGGCCTTCTGCGACGACTGTGGGGAGATGCTGTGGGGTCTCGTCAGGCAGGGCCTCAAATGTGAAGGTGAGAAAGGTGAAATCCAAACTTTTCAGTCCTTCTTGTTCCATGTGACGTGAGCTCCTGTTTACAGGTTGGAAGCAACGGGCTGCGTTGAGTAAAGACAGTTTTCTGAAGTATCCTATAAAAGTATTGAGTTCTAATGGCAGTTTAAAAACACTCCTGGTGAAGGCTGTTTGTAACTAAGTAAATAAAGGCGACATCAGGTGTGAGCCCCGACAGGGAGCTGGACGGTCAGGATGTCTCCGTGTGAAACAATCTGCAGCTTCCTGTCTTTTAAACGAAAGGATGTGATGTAAGTCAACAAGAGAAATCAAGCTCTAACGAGTGCAACAGAGGAATCGAACGTGTGGCGATGAACCAGCACGCTGGTCTACGGATAAAGGACTGAACCCGGGCCGGTCACTGAGTGACGCCAGCTCTGAGGCTTCTCAGGCCTTTAACTCTTCACACGCTGACGCTGCAGCAGGATGTCTTCAGTGCCTCAGAGACTTCCTGCTTTTCAAAGAGCCTCGTCTTTAAGGGTTTGATCTCATCCTAACTGTAGGAAAGTTAGTGGGAGAAGACAGTGCAGAAGTGGCTTCCTCCCATTTAATCTGATTTACATCATTCACTTCTCTAATGCCTGGTTTCAGGAGGTCAAATGAAACAATTCGACACCCAAAACAACGGGAAGGGGATCTGAAGGATCTGCCTTCTGCACTGGCAGCTCCGGAGGAAGCTCGTGGCTTCAAACACCCACAACTCTGGGTCGCAGTCGACCTCAGGCCCGCTGCCACAAAGGACCAACGGCAAATAGCAAATATTGTGTTGTCTGTGCAGTGTAAGACATTTGATTTCAAACCAAGCTGTTGGGTGTGAGCCCAGTTCTTCCAGTAGGTTCACTAGGGTTGAATCCTGTGTTTGTGGGATCTGTGCACCTGAACTTCACGCTCATACAGTTGGACACATGCAGGCTGATGAATCCCTTTGAACCTCTCTGTCAGGATGTGGACTCAACTACCACAAACGATGTGCGTTCAAGATCCCCAACAACTGCAGCGGCGTCAGGAAGAGACGCCTGTCCAACGTGTCCTTGCCGGGCGCCATCGTGTCCATCGCACGTCCACCGTCGACCGAGTTGACGCCGGCGCCACAGGATGAGGTTGGTCCAAACTTTAAGGCCTTTAGGAGGCAGAAGTTACTGTCAGCAAATATTTCAGTTTGTTCACTGAGGCTGGAAGAGTTTTAACACCAGGCAGTGAAAGACCTTTACAATGTCAGTCATGGAAAATCCATTGCTGGGTGTGTGTTTGTACTTGTCTGACTGTGTTCACGGGGACCGCTTGTAGTTTTGTACCTTGGAAGTGGGGACCTTTTTTCTGCCTGTCACTTTCTGATGCTGCTTTTAACCACCATCATCTATATTTAGTTTCTTTTCATGAGATTGTTTGACAGAATGCATCTAACTCCAGTCACAAGGTTCATGCTAGGTCATGCTACCCTTTCACATTCGTCATGTCAAGTGTTTTAGGCCCTTACTTAGAACCCAACATATACTGTCTTGGTTCATCTCACTGTTTCCGGCCACAGCAGGAAGCAGCTGAAAACATGTAGTCTGAATGACAGTAGGAACAGTAAAGGTGCTGAATGAAGTGATGGTTATTCAATTAGAAAGGAAGAAGATGAGGTAATGATAGTTAACACTAATGCTGGAACAAATCAAATCACGTCAGACAAACAACTTCAGTGTTTCTGTCCTTGGATGGCTGCAGATGTTTGTTTTAGTGAAACCAGGATGTAGACGTGTTCAGGCAGCTTGTGGGTAAATTTCATTGTCACCTTTGGCATTTTATATGCTCTCAGCAACTCTTATCATGTTTCAATAATCTGCTCTACAACACAATATCAAATTACACTTTACAGCTTCCTTGTACCACAAATAGATCAGTGTGAGACACGAGAAGCTGGATTATCAAACTGTCCCACACTGGTTCACATGTTTCTGCCAAATGCTAATGTCTGACATGCAAAGAATCCAAGTCATTCACTAGAATGTGAGTCAACACACTGATTCACGTTCTGATGTGATGACAACACATCAGCTGATAAAGTTCGCAGATGAGATGATATTTTGGTCGTCTGACCCATGTGGGCTTCGTGTTGCATCTCTGATGTCACTTCTTCTGAGAACTAAAGGGGAAGTTTTCTAGAGCAGCAGCATGTGGTTGGATGACTTTATTCCAAAGGAGGAACCTTAATCCAGTATATGGATGCTCCAAACTCTGAGGTGTCACTTTAATGACCCCTTTTCTTTAGATCCTCTTCTTTGCTTTTTCTTCTGCTAAACTAATTATTTATAAGTTTTCTTATTTCTGCTATGTAAGAGACCTGCTGAACCTGAACCACAACAGTGGAGAGACAGTATTTACTGGCACAAGTTACCTTGCCATGCTTTTGGTTGAGTATGTGGTTTCCTGCATTTCCTACAGCAGCGCCCCCTCTTGGGTGCAGGGAAGCGTAACTCTCTGCTGAGCGGTCGACCCATCTGGATGGAGAAGATGGTCCTGGGTCGGGTCAAGGTCCCGCACACGTTCTCAGTCCACACCTACACTCGGCCGACCATGTGTCAGTTCTGCAAGCGGCTGCTGAAGGGGCTGTTCCGCCAGGGAATGCAGTGCAAAGGTATAGACTCATTAAGAAGTCATTAAGAATGAACTGATTCACATTTTATTTATGCTTATTAACTTCTCTCAATTAATAGTTTAACAGTTAATATATAGTTAACACAGTCAAACAATCATGAAATGAGGAAACAGGCAGAAAATGACAACCAGAGGATGTTTCATGAATAAAATAATTATTTTATTAACCATTTTTAAATTGTCCCCTAGATTGTAAGTTTAACTGTCACAAGAGATGTGCAGCCAAAGTTCCTCGGGACTGTCTGGGCGAGGTGGACTTTAACGGGGGTGAGTTGGTCTGAGCTTCACTCAGTCCTGATCGAGATCTGTTTTCTGTTTGTGTCTCTTTAGCAGAGAAAGAAGAAAGATCAGTGGATCACTTAACTACTTGTATTTGAAGAAAGGTAGAATTCTCACCACATCTTTTGTGTTTGTGCAGAACCACTCAGTCCCAATATGGACTCTGACACAACGATGGAAGTCGACACCTGTGACGTCAACAGCGACGGCGGTCACAGTATGGACGAGCAGGACGAGCTGTCCACTCCTGAAGACAAGCTCTTCTTCATCGAGGGTTCTGGCACTGACGGGGAGAAGGATGACGAGACGCTCAGAGCCATCAGGTGACCAGAGGTTCAGAACCAGACAACCTAGGATTTAAGCAGCACAAATTACGTTTGTATTGAAAGATGTTTTGTGAACTATCTGATTGGTTTTTGTCGACTCCACCTGACCTCAGGGTTCTCAAAGATCATTGGACTTTTTATTGTCATTCCAACCATATACAGTTCAGTGCACAGTAAAATGAAACAACTGTCCTCCAGGACCATAGTGCTGCGTACATGCAACACAAATTCACAGCATAAGCTAACAACGTAATTAAATAACTAGCTAGCTAGCTAGGAGACCTAATTAGCTGGCTAGCTCAGACACGTCATTCACATTTATGTTATGTATTTAAGTTAAATGAAAACTATCTAGTCCAATACAGAAAGTCATTACACAAAAGAGAGGCAACAAGTGCCCATAGAAATGTGCAGAGCTACAGAATAATAACACGTTTCAATAGTCTAGTAGTGATGAGGTAGAAGGTAGAGGTTTCTGAAAGTAGCTGCAATAAGAAATACTTGGTTGGTATTGGTTTAGATGGTTGTGTATGTTGGGTGTTTATTAGTTCAGCCCTGATGTTTTTGGGGTTTGTCTTTTAGTTGAGGTGACGTATGTCTTGAGGGAAGAAGCTGTTACACAGTGTAGACGTGAGTGTGACCTTTCAGTATCGGTACCTTTTTCCTGATGGCAGGAGGGTGAAGAGCGTGTGTGTCCGATCAGCTACAACACTTGTGGGTTCACAGATGCAGTATGTGGTGTAGATGTCTTTGATATCGGGGAAGGAGACCTCAATGATTTTCTTGCAGTCCGAGACGATAAAAATGCCAAACCAGATGATGCAGCTGCTCAGTGTGCTCTCCATAGTGCCTCTATAGGAGGTGGTGATGATGGGTGGTGGAGGCTGGGCCTTCCCCAGACTAAGAAACTAGAGTTACTGATATATTTACAAAATTTTTAACATCTGGCTGCAGGTGAGAATATAAATTGGCTTATGCCTGTTCTACATCCTTTGTGCTAAATGTCGTTTTTCTGTTTCTGTCCCTCCAGTCCGTCCACCAGCAGTAACATCCCTCTGATGCGTGTGGTTCAGTCCATCAAACACACCAAGAGGAAAAGCTCCACGGTGGTTAAAGAGGGCTGGATGGTGCACTACAGCAGCCGCGACAGCCTGGTGAGAAAGAGCGGGTGGAGGACGTAACCCAGGGATGGACACACGGGAAGTTGTCTCTGACTATGGTTTGTCTCGACAGAGGAAGAGACATTACTGGAGGCTGGACTGCAAGAGTCTGACTCTGTACCAGAATGAAAGTGGAGCCAAGTACTACAAGGTAGGAAACCCAGTCAGACAGATCTGGTTTCAGCATCTCAGTCAAACAAAAGCAGGGAAATGATCCATCTATCACCCAGACAGAGTACAGCAAGAAGTGTCCTCAAGTCAGCATGTATTCACTAAGAACTAACATTTAGACTGTGTAATATTTAATATTCAGAAAGACGATAAGGCAACAACCTTGTGTTTCTAAGGTTCAAACTAGTTTTCTGAAACTAGCTAAACTAAACTAACTAACGAAAGTAACTAAAACTGACTTTCAAACTGTGGTGATCTGGTTTTGAATCAGACGGATCTCGCTACAGCTGCAGCTCTTTTCATGCTCCATCGTTTTTCTCTGTCGCCCTCCGCCTCCTTTCATCTTGCGTCTGCCTGCGACCTGCTGACCTTTACCACAAAGCGCTGCAGAACGCTTCCTTTGAAGCGAGAGCGAGAGCAGGGTGAGGTTTGTGGTGGTTCGAGGGCCGCGGGTCGTTTCCCCGCCGCCGCCTCTGGCTCGTCGCCCCGCTGCCTCGTGCCCAGAGCGGCCGGGGCACATCCTGCCTTTTAATCAGAGCGAGAGCATGCTAATGAGAGGGCGTGGTCGCGGGGGGGACTTGGCAAAACACAAGACGAATACATGACACAGGGGGACATTAAGACACCACTGAGCCGTTGGCCTCTATGTGTTTGATCTGGCAGCTAGGATGGTTCTGGTGGGGAGGAGGGGAAACTTGTCCTCTGGCAGAAAAGGAAGGAAAGGAAGTTTTAAACAAAAACTCAAAGCGCTTGTCACAGTTGAGCAAAGAGGAGAGAGGTGTTAGGATGGAGGCAACAGGCAACGGGAGAAACTGGAGCTTCGTGGTTTTCGCGTGAGACCTACATCTAACAGGAACCACTCTATGCCCTAACGAACCGCAGGAGGTCCCGCTGTCTGAGATCCTCCAGGTGGAGCCTGCGCAGGACTTCAGCAGTTTGCCTCAGGGCAGCAACCGGCACTGCTTCGAGGTGATCACAACAAACATAGTGTACTACGTGGGGGAGGACGATGGCAGCCTGTGCCACAACCCAGTTCTGGCGGCGTCTGGGGTGGGACGGGATGTGGGCCAGAGCTGGGAGAAGGCCATCCGACAGGCCATGATGCCCGTCACGCCCAAGACCAGCGTCGCCACCGGGCCGAGTCCAGGAAAGGACCACAGTGAGTACCCTGAGTCCGCTCCGATGCAGGTCGGCGCCAAACCAAGGCGAACGGCGATTTAAAACGTCTGATCACTGAGGAAGCGTTGAGATAAGCCCGGTCCATTGATCCGTTTCAGGCTTCATCCACGACTACTCTAACAAAAGGCAGATTCACGTTGTTTATTTAAAAGCTCCACCTACTGTCTTTGGCCTTTGACACAGTAATGGAGCGATTTAATGGACGTGTGGATTTGCCTGTGAAGAGCTTCCAAATATCGAGACGACGGTTACACAACACGCGCTCAGACTGACCCGCTGCTGCTTTAATGTGACTGAAAGGATTTTGCAGGATTTTCCGCTTCATCTCAGGTCCAGTGTCTTTTAGATTTCATCTCAAAATTAGAACTCTGGCTCTCAATCAATAAAGGACATTAAAAGAAGTGATGGTTAACTGTGAGGGGAGAGCTGTGTGGAACGTCAGAGGATGTTCCCACCAACATCAGGCTTCTTCCCAACAACCAAGGTTTAGTTTGCAATGAAATTACACGTCAATACCTTAATGGATGATGATGTAACAGTGAGTGGAACAATACTAACTACAGTAACATAGGAGTCAGTTCAGTAAAGAAATAAACAAAGAACGTTTTTTAACATAGATCCAGTTGCTGTTCACATTCCTGCCCATACGGTTCCAGAGTCTCTAAGCGATGACCCAAACGCTGGCCTCAATATGAGTGCAGGCATCGATCGCTGGCTCGATCAAAGCCTGGCCAGCGATGTGAAATCAATACGAGCCATCAGTGGAAACGCGCCCTCAGCCTGAACAGCACAGCATGAGAGTGTGTGACGGAGGTTTCCTTTAGAAACATGAAGAGACAGGAAGCAGAAACAAACAAACCCATCTAGTGGTTGATCTCAGCTCGGTCGTCTCGAACGAGGAAGGAAATGTGAGATTGATGGTTTACAGGTTCGAAAAGTAAAAGCTCACCTGTTTCTCCTGTGAGCGGCTTCATCTGTGGTTAATGTTCACTCAATCCATTTGATGTTGCTTTTGGTTTTGTGTCCACAGAGGAACTTTCCATCAGCATATCAGTGTCCAACTCCCAGATTCAGGAAAACGTGGTAGGTGTCTATTTTGACTTTAACATTTGTTTCGTATGAACTAAACTTTTATCCGTTAAAGATCGGGTGTTTTCTCTACAGTATATCAACAAAATGAACCAATTTAAATTTGTCAGCATCTGCAACCAGTCTGATCTTTTCTTTTTCAGGATATCAGCTCAGTTTACCAGATCTTTGCTGATGAGGTCCTTGGCTCTGGACAGTTTGGAGTCGTCTATGGAGGTGAGACAGTTCCTGAGTAAAGATGAGGGCCAGATATAATTATATCAATCTGCTACTGCCTCCTCCTGCAACGGATTAAAGTGAAAAGACACAGTCTCTTCTGTTGTGGTGAACGGCACCGTTGACGCCGTCTTCCTTCCGCAGGTAAACACCGAAAGACCGGAAGAGACGTAGCCATTAAAATCATCGACAAGATGAGGTTTCCCACCAAGCAGGAGAGCCAGCTGAGGAACGAGGTGGCCATTCTGCAGGTACAGAACCACTGACCAACAAGCTGCTAGCAACACTACAAACTCCAGGATGACACCTCCCCTTTCGGTTTCTGTCAGAACCTCCACCACCCGGGCATCGTTAACCTGGAGTGCATGTTTGAGACGCCAGAGCAGGTGTTTGTAGTGATGGAAAAGCTTCATGGAGACATGTTGGAGATGATTTTATCCAACGAGAAGAGCCGGCTGCCTGAACGCCTCACCAAGTTCCTGGTCATACAGGTCAGCGACCGGGAAGTTGTCATGACAACACGTCCTTTTGTGCTTCACAGTGTGACTTTGTCCACAGATCCTCGTGGCCCTCAGACATCTTCACTTCAAGAACATCGTCCACTGTGACCTGAAGCCCGAGAACGTGCTGCTGGCCTCAGCAGAACCCTTCCCTCAGGTTACAACCACTCAAAGCCCCCTTTGGCCAGACTTGTTCTCAGCAGCACAACTTCAACAAAACCTTCTCCTCCAGGTGAAGCTGTGCGACTTTGGCTTCGCTCGTATCATCGGGGAGAAGTCGTTCCGCCGCTCGGTGGTCGGCACGCCTGCCTACTTGGCACCTGAAGTGCTGCGAAGCAAAGGCTACAACCGGTCTCTGGACATGTGGTCGGTCGGCGTCATCATCTACGTCAGCCTGAGCGGCACATTTCCTTTCAACGAGGACGAGGACATCAACGACCAGATCCAGAACGCCGCCTTTATGTACCCGCCCAACCCTTGGAAGGAGATCTCAGAGGGGGGTAAGCAGCCACAAAGCTGACTGGAAGCCAAGGGTTTTAAATACTAACCTGCTGGAATAATAACAGACCGACTCCCAAAGACCTGTACATGACCGAGCTTGTGTCTGCTCACAGCCATAGACCTGATTAACAACCTGCTGCAGGTGAAGATGAGGAAGCGCTACAGTGTGGACAAGTCTCTGAGCCACCCCTGGCTGCAGGTAACCAGCGCTTCATGCCTTTTGTCACTAGCTCTGATCCAACGAGATGGGCGTCATCGCTTCTGGTGTCGTTTGCAGGACTATCAGACCTGGCTGGACCTCAGGGAGTTCGAGACCCGACGAGGCGAGCGCTACATCACCCACGAGAGCGACGATGCCCGGTGGGAGGAGTACGCGGACGAGCGAGGCCTGCACTGCCCCAAACACTTCATCATGTCGCCCAACCTGGACGACATGGAGGAGGACCCCTAGTCCGAGGACCCCTCCTCAGGGTCGAGAAGGGGAGGCCTCAGTGGTTCCGTGGACCCCCAGGAGGCCCCGGCGAGGCCCCGGCGGGTCTATCAGACCTGGCTGGAGGCCCCGGCGGGTCCGCAAACCCCCAGGAGGCCACACATTTCATACCTTTCTCTTATTTCCCTACAAACCACAACAAACAGTCTTTGTCACTCTAGAACTTAAAGGTCTCTCTTTCTAATCCTGACCACTGTCACAGAAGCTAAGAACCAGTCCTGAAACTTTATATCTACAACTTTAGCTTATAAGTATATTTTGATATTTAATGATTTTGTTGTTTTAGATCACAAAGCTGTTTGAATGATTGACACTGTGATGCAGTGAGACAGACAGCTGCTGCTCTCTTCCTGTGGAAACCTGAAGCTTTGTTGATCTGATCCAACTCCAGCCTGAGAATTCACATTTTGTATTTTTGCTAGAAACTTTGTGTTATATGAAAATAATTGACAAAAAATATTAAAGTGAACAGACTCAGACTTTTAAATTAGATTTGAACCTTTTTTTTAACTTTAGATTTGTTTCATAGCAGTAGAATAACTGACACAATCAGCTACAAACAGGCAGCAAATACGTGTTCATTCCTTGAGGTGAATTTAAAAAGGATACACATTTTACAATTACCTGAATTTTTGCTGTGTCTCAAGAAAACAAACCAACTCAGTATTTCTTTTATTGCAGAAATGAAGTTGAACACAACTGAGTGTTTTAATTGTCTTTAGTTTAGAAGCTTTAATAAAATCCAGTAATTATTTCCAAGCGGGAGTCGTTGTCATATAATGAGCCTCTCGGCGCTTCCTGATAAGGATCCCAGCAGGATGTGTGGAAACCATCACTTAATGGCCGATCTGGTGGCCGGTGGCAGCGCTCGCCGCTCGGCTGCTTGTTCTGGCTGCAGCAGCTCGTCGCAAACGTAACTCAATCCTTTAATTGCTACTGGAGCAGCGGCTCGTTGTGAATGACTGCGGCGCAAACATGAGCTCAGCTAACTGCTTCAAGATGTGGAGCCTGAGGCAGCAGCGCGACCTCTGACCACAGACGGCTCCTACGGAAACGACCGAGACACCAGTGAGGTTGATTCTGGTCAGTATTCGACTCTTTGTGGTCATTTCAGGTTGGACTGAAACAATGGATGTCAGACACCAGTTTAACTGAGCTAGGAAGGTTGGAAACACGACTAATTTACAGAATGACTGAACGGTCATACGGTGTTTTTGTCTGTTAGAAATGCTTCATCCTGTTATATGGTACATTTTTTCTATAAATTAGAGAAAGGAACATTATGGTTTTTCGTGACACCCTCATGTAAAAACATTTAATTGTAATTTCCTCAGTGTGTAGCGTCTGTCCATGAGCGTCTCAGGCCAATTAAGCAGCTGCCTCAGGAGAAGGTGAGTTGTGTGAATCCGGCCACAGGCAGCGGCGCCGGGCTCCTCTTCTTCTCCAGCTTCAGCCCTTCTGGTGTCCTGGGTTTGGTGAGGCGACTGTGGTGCAGCAGGCTGAAGAAGTGGAAGCGCTCGCCCATCTTTGCGGGGTTGGTGAGCACGTCATAGCTGCTGATCAGCTGCTTCCTGGTGGATGGGTCAGTGCAGTTCCTCAGCAGAACCTGCAGAAGAGCACAGGCAACATAAAGGTTTCTGAGATTCCATTCGGAAAAGAAGATCCTGGTGAGTTGAACTCACTTGTAGCCGTGTGTCGATTCCCATGTTCTTCAGGAACGTCCTCTGACTGACAGGTCCCAGACAGGCCACGCCCCCTCCGGCCACCCACCGCAGGTAGCTAAAGTCCACATCGGCGGTGAGGTCGGCCGAGCCGGGCGACGCCAGAACATCATGAAGTTGATGCCCTTTAAAACCCTGAGAAAAACAAGTGAGGCTTCAGTTTCCCATCAGCCTGGTCCCCACATACAAGGTGTCAGTGTATTTAGCATCAAGTACTACAGGCTCAATGTGTTTGGTTGGTGACAGCTGCTAAAAAGGAGATTTCTGGTGAAATCATGAATGTGGTAGAAACAACCCAAACGTGGAACTGTCTAAAATGTCAGGGAGGAGGAGATGAGGACGAAGAGCGGTGAACTCAGTGACCCAGGTTTCCCTCCATCGGCAGCAGAGCAGCTTTGCTTCCTACATCTGTTTCCTGGTCCTCACAATGAAGAATTAAACTGATCCTGCTGCTTCCAGTCAGACACTCAGTCAGTCACCGCTGCGCTTCCGCATTGTCTGGCGACTCAATACAAACTTAAACCAGTTACATCAGACCGACTCCAAGTCCTCGTAGTAGTGGCCCAAACATCCCGAGACACAGAACTGAACCTTCTTATCCCACGTATTCACAGTCAGATGTGGCTCCTACTCTGAACGTGTCCGTCTTGGTTCCATCGTGGCCGTAGTCGGCGATCAGAGCCGCGCCACCGTCCTCCGTGATCCGCCGGGCCAGTTGCTGGATGACGACACCAGCCTCCGCACACACCTCTACATGATCCCGAAGCTCATCCGCCTAAAACAATAAAATTACTAATGAGGAACATTTGCTGCTTTGTTTAACGTGATAAACTGAACAACAATGAATCCTCCTTTTCTTAACAGCTTTGTCTGTTGCGTCTGGTTTGATGAGGTGAACTTAATCTGAATCTAAGAGCAGGGTTCTTTATCACAGGCTGAGGATGATGCTGATGCTGTCAGGAGTCTGGCAGGATGTTCAAAGGGACTCAACTGAGCCAGAGAGGCCAAATCAAACAGGCTGTGAATGTATAGATGGTTTAAATGTGGGCAATAAAAAGCAGATGGCAGCCGTAAAACAAACCTCTGAATGGATCTGCAGAGAAATGTTCAAAAGGCTTCTTCATCTGCTTAAAGTGGAAATAATCAAAGATCCAGTTTTTTATAAAACATGAAGATGTTCAAAAGGCTTCTTCATCTGCTTAAAGTGGAAATAATCAAAGATCCAGTTTTTTATAAAACCATTTTACTTCTGAAGCTGCTGATTTCAAGGACAGTGATTGAACTAAAGTTTTTTTTAATGCTCATGCCTGGGAGCAGAAATTATTGTTAAAAGCCTAACTTTTAATCATTTGCTTGAAAACAAACCTGCACCAGTGTGGATGAGGCCAGAGTGGGAGACGGCGTCACCACGAATCTCAGCTGGTCGGGCTGCTCTGGGTCGATGTCCACCATGACCTCCCTCCAGCCTTTGTCTGTCCTCTGAGCAGGGACCAACAGAAACAAAGGCACTTTATTATTGGAGAATTTAGAAAGTGAAACAGGAAAACAATAATATAACACATGAAGCTCAATACTGGTTATTACCGGTGCTTTTTACGATCTGATTAATATTTCACTATGGCGCCACCTACTGGTAAATGTTTCCACAGCCAAGAGTCACAAATACCGACCAACAACCGGACAAGCAGCTTATTTAATCATTTCAAACATAAAGGAATGGACGCCATCACAACCTAAAGACGCTGATGCAAAAGTGACTGAATTACAGCTTTCGGTTTTATTTTTTTAACTACTGTATGTACTGTGTGTATAACGAACTATACTCATAGGAACAAACAACAGATTGCACCGTACTTGGAATTTGTGGATGGGCAGAGCGTCGAAGAACTCGTGAGCCAGAAAGATGCTGAATCCTGTAGAAAAGCAACACATTAACCCCAGAGGTAAGTTATTTAATACAGCACAACAAGGAGCCTTCACACACGCATGCTTTACTCAAATCTACTGAATCCTCGCAGCTCCTCCTTTCAATGAGAATTGCAGTATTTGTATTTACAGAAGTTCTGTTGAGTAGTGAACCTGTTCAATATTCATTATTATTTTGTTACGAAAAGATCCAAATAATGTAAGATTAAGTCCCACTGTGCATCTGGTTTGACCCAGTCCTGCGTCGAGGTGTCGTTTACCTTTAGGGACGTCATCTAGGCGGTGGTACCAGGACACCAGCAGGCCTGTCCCGGTTTCCCCACGGCGGTAAACCAGCTCATCCTCGGTCTCAACCTCCTGGTGCTGGTTCCCAGTCAAAGTCTTGGCCTGAAGTTGACTGAGAGCTGGACTCACCTCCACCATGTGGAGCGACACCGAAGCATCACCCAGAACCGGTCGCAGCTGAGCGAACACCTGGGGAACAGAACAGATAGGACTGGCTGGTTCCACCCGAATAATTCATAATATAGGGTGACATTTGTGTCACACGGTACTTTAATATACGGTAAAAAGTACTGTGTATCAATACACAGTATTTTTGTCTCTCTATTGATGAGCCCATACAAAGAAGCCCGTCAGGCTTTAAATGAGATGGGAGCCAACAGACACCGTTTCATGACAGCCCTTGTGAGTGTGAGTCGTACCCTGAGGACGTCGCTGGCCAGAGATCCTTTTCCAGGTCCGAGCTCTACCAGCTGCAGCTGTTTGGGAGAACCAGCTCCCATCCACTCACTGATGACCCACACACCAAGCAGCTGGAGGAGACAAGACAGCAAGTGAGCAGGGGGTGATTTTACTTTGCTTAGTTCACCACAGAAGCAGAACTCACCTCTCCAAAGATCTGACTGATTTCTGGTGATGTGATGAAATCTCCCTCTGGTCCCAGCATGTTGTTCCTGACATAATATCCCTGGAAGAGAGACGTCAGACTGATTGAAACATGGGAACCGTCCTCTCTGAAGCATAAACACGTGTCTCAGAGACGTGACTCCTCGACAGAACCGGATCCAGACTTTGGCCGCCTGTGTGTGAGGCAGCACCAGCTCAGACACCTCGCTGCTGACCGCTCATCACTTACAGTCACGGGGTTGGTGAGCACCTCTCTCATGTACTCCGCCACTGAAATGGGGCCCGTGGCTTTTATTTTGGAGCTCAGATGTCGCAGCAACGACGGTCGAGGTTTGTTCTGACTGGATGAAGAGCTGCTCCAGAGTCTGCGCTGAGCTGCACCCGACAACAAAGGACCAGTGAGTCAGTGTCGACGTCCTGGACCTCATTAACAGCGATGAGCAGTTAAAACGCAGCCGCCTCTCTCTCACCTGCTGCGGGTGGAGCCACAGGAAGACTGGCCGCTCTGACGAACCTCTGTGCTGGGACGTAACACGACACTAGCGCTTTCATCGTGCTGCTCATTAAAGCCAACGAGGACACTGTCAGAATGGTTGGTGCGGACGCATAATCTGCCCTGTAAAACAAATCCTCTCAGCGCACGTGGACCTACGTTCTCCTCTGCTGACAGCACTAGCTTAACTTTAGCAGCGAGCACCCAACTCCAGAAGAACCAAGTTACAGCAACAAAGACAGAACATCCGGTTGACCTTTCATAATAACACATTTGTTTGCTTTATTTTGGCAGCAATCAATACCGCAGTACTTTAAAATAAGTCAAAAATAGTTTAATAAACAATAAAAAAGTTACACCATTACAAATATAATACAACTAATCTTCGTCTTTTAAAAACATAAAACGCAGAACTTCCTGCATTGCTTTGCCTATGTCTGTGTTGACGTTGCTCCGAAACAACAAGCTCTGATTGGCCGGCCTTCTGTGACGTGTACACAGGTTAAACGTGATTGGTTCTGACACGTATCCAAGATTACTTATTTTCTAAAGTTGATGAAAACAAAGACAAACGAGTCGGTATAATATTTCAAACTTTTATTATTATGACTTTAAATTAGAAATTATTGAAAAAAACACAGATAACGAACATGACCAGAAATGTTTCGGAAACGCAGGCGTGACCTCGGTTTCTTCATCCGGTTCACGCGCCTCGCGCTGTAACGAGCATGGCAGCGAAAAACAAGCCCCGCAGAAAGGCAAAAGCCACGACAGAGGTGGCTTTTCAGGCCGAAGACGACGACGTGGAACGTGAAAACAGAGGTGAACGGGAGGACGAAGACTCGGACCCCGATGAAGGAGGACCCGGAGCCGAGACGGACCCGGAGGAGTTCAGCCTGGAGGAGGTTTTACGGCTTGGAGGAACACGGGTGAGTCAGTCCAGAGCGCCACGGTTACCTGTTCATACGGATGCTTGAGATGATGATGAGCATGTAACACGAGGACTGACGGTAGCAGTAAAGCACGTTTCGTCACCTCCATTCTCCCTCCTTGGCTCCGTGCAGGCTGACTACGTCCTCCTCGCTGGACTCGAAGACTCAGCCGAGCTTGTCGATGGGGGAAAGAAAGGAGCCATAGATGATCTGGAGGAAGGCGAGCTGGAAAAGTTCATCACCAAACTGGGAATCCAGTCGTTTGCCAAACAGCAAATCATCCAAGACGAGCTCGAGGGCAATGACGGAGGAGAGTCCGATAGGAAGCAAGGAAAAAAGGCCAAAAACAGGCAAGACGTGCCAGAGGAGGAAGGAGGCAGTGTTGAGCAGACCACCAACAGAGAGGGCGTCAAACAGAAGGCGAAGAAGACCAACCAGAACGCGTTTGACTTCCAGCAGAGGCAGGTCCTGCTCATCAAACCCGGGGGCAAGTGGTTCGACCTGGAGTACACGGCCGAGGGCTCGGCGGCGCCCCAGCAGCCCCAGCTGGTCTCCCAGTACAAGGCGCTGGCCCAGCAGCTGTTTGAGGCCGAGGTGCAGCTGTACAAAAGCAGGAAGAACGTGCAGAGAGGAGCCGGCTCCTCCTGGATGAAGGCCGTGGTCTCCACCGGCGTGCTGGCCGACAGGATGGCCGCCATGACGGTTCTGATCCAGGACGCGCCGGTGCACACGCTGGAGCACGTGCAGAGCCTGGTGGCCATGATGAAGAAGAAGGGCAGCCGGCGCGTGGGGCTCATGGCTCTGGACACGCTGCGGGAGCTGCTGCTGTCGGACCTGCTGCCGCCGCACAGGAAGCTGCGCCCGTTCCCGCAGCGGCCGTTGGACCAGCTGGAGCAGCGGGCGAGCGGGAACCGCGACGCCCGCGACCGCCGCCTCGTCCTCTGGTACTTCGAGCACACGCTGAAGCACGTCGTGGCTGAGTTCGTGGCCGCGCTGGACCTGGTGGCTCACGACACGGTGGCGGCCACCAAGGCCAAGGCGCTGAGCACGGCCCACGAGCTGCTGTGCGGCCGCCCGGAGCAGGAGAAGGCGCTGCTCGTCCAGGTGGTGAACAAGCTGGGAGACCCCGAGTACAAGACGGCGGCCAAAGCCTCGTACCTGCTGGAGACGCTGCTGCACCAGCACCCCAACATGAAGGCGGTGGTGTGCTGCGAGGTGGAGCGGCTCCTGTTCCGGCCCAACATCAGCGCCAAGGCGCAGTACTACGCCGTGTGCTTCCTCAGCCAGGTGCTGCTGAGCCACGACGAGGCCGAGCTCGCCAGCAGGCTCATCTCCATCTACTTCTCCTTCTTCCGCGCCTGCGTCAAGAGGAAGGACATCGAGTCCAAGATGCTGAGCGCGCTGCTGTCGGGCGTCAACCGCTCGTATCCCTACGCCGGCGCCGGAGACGAGAAGGTCCGGGAGCAGATGGACACGCTGTTCAAAGTGGTTCACCTGGTGAAGTTCAACACGGCGGTGCAGGCGCTCATGCTGCTGTTCCAGGTGATGGACTCCCAGCAGAGCATCTCTGACAGATTCTATGTTGCTCTGTACAGGTACGAGTTCCGCTCGCGCTCACATGAAGTCGCCCCGACAGGGGGTAACACACTGACGCCATTCTTCTCTGCAGGAAGATGCTGGACTCGGGGTTGTCGTCGTCCTCCAGACAGAGCATGTTCCTCAACCTCGTGTACAAGTCGATCAAGGCCGACACTGTGCTGCGGCGGGTCAAGGCCTTTGTGAAGCGGCTGCTGCAGGTCAGCGCGGAGCAGAGCGCCAGCTTCGCGTGTGGAGCGCTGTTCCTGGTGTCGGAGGTCATGAAGTCCAAGCCAGGCCTGAGGACGCTGCTGCAGGAGGAGGAGGTGGCGCTGTCGCCTACTGTACCAGCAGCTGGTCAGACAGCCAGCAGTCTGTTGTTTCTAACGCGTCCTCTGCTGTGCTCCCTCAGGGTGGAGACGAGGAGGACTTCAAAGATCTCGCAGAGGAGAACGACGACGACGACGATGATGAAGAAGAAGAGCACTTTGTTGATGCTGACAAACTGGACGAAGGCATAACAGAAAACTCGTTGGAGGTGAAAGTAAAGCCAAAACCCACCGCGTCATGGGTCCATCACCAGAACCTGGAAGGTTTGTGTGTGCAGGCGTTTTCTTTAGCTCGGTCTTTCTGGTTCAAGGGTTCAGTTCTAGTTTTACCTTCCAGGTGGGACGAGCCTGCACAGCTATGACCCGCTGCACAGAAACCCATTATTTTGCGGCGCTGATCACACGACTTTATGGGAACTACAGCGGGTGAGAAATGATGAACACAAACTTTAAGTAACTGATGTGAGGTCATAGAAGCGACTGCATCGTTAAAATGAAATATTGACCTGAAGATTAACACTGTCACTGCTTCTGCAGCTCTCTGTGCACTTCCATCCCTCAGTGTCACTGTTTGCAAAGACGATCCTGCAGGTAAGAATTCTTCTGATCTACAGAGCATCAACTCGACTAGTAATTCAGTGAAATTTCCCCTGTGGATTCAGTAGTTCCAGGTAAAGATGAAGCAGGAGTCCTCACAGTAGAAACAGAGGCCAGCACGATGTCATCCAGAAGAACTATCTGATCAGAACTCTGAAACTTCTGGGTCCAAATAAAATAACATCTATAGATTTAGTAGAAGGCAGTCGTGATCCACCCAGACCTGTGGGTGGATCACGACTGCCTTCTACTAAACCTTTAGAAGTTGTTTTGGTCCGTAGCTTGGTCTGATCTCAGATGGACGCGCTGGTTGTAGGTGGATGAATGTGCATCAGGCTCTTTTGACTGTCTCCAGGGGGACTCCGTCCAGTACTCTGGTGACCCGCTGCAGGACTTCACCCTCATCCGGTTCTTGGATCGATTTGTCTTCAGGAACCCCAAACAGCTGAAGGGACAACGTAATGCTTCAGCTTAGTTTTTGTGTTGTTTGTGTTCAATTATTTTAAACTTAAAGGTATTCAAATAGTTAAACATTAATTCCTGTCTTAACGTTTTCACATCAGAAAACACGGATTCAGCAGCACTGCAGCCCAAACAGAGGCTACGTGTCAACTTGTTACCAGGTGAGTATCTGTGGGTTTCTGCTTTGTTCAGGTTCTGCATCAGAAAAGCAGACGTCTTGTTTCTTCCCAGTGAACTGTGAGGAGTTTCTGGCCAAAGATGAGAGTCAGATCCCTGTGAATGAAATCTTCTTCTACCGGTGAGTTCAATGCTGGATCGTGATATAACACATGGAGGCGATGTGGGATCGGTCTGTGATCTATTGCGTTCCCTCAACAGCTTCTTCAAAAAACATCAGCAAGAGAAGCTGATCCGTCGGCCGCAAGGAGACGGCGACAATGACAGCCTGGTGGATGTGGACGACGACGAGTTTGAGAAAGTACTGGGTGAGTGGAGACCCAGCGATCCCACGGAGAACACCCAGCTCCTCACGTGGAGCGTGTTCAGGTCCACTGGTGTTGATTTGGTGCATCTTATGTGACAGATTCCTATGAAGGAGACACGTACTTCATGGACCTGGCAGACGACGATCTGGACTTCGCAGGGTGAGAAAACCTCTGGTTTCCTTTTGTTCTGGTTCAAATGAACATGTTGCATGTTTGAATACAGGTGAAATTACATCTGCCCTTTGTCAATGCTTATCAGTAACGTGAATAAGATGAAGAAACAAAAGAAAACTGCGGACGACTCGGAGTCTGACTCGGACGGGGACAACCTGGATGATGAGGAGGTGTCTCTGGGCAGCATGGACGAGGAAGACTTCGGAGATGAGCTGGACGAAGAAGGCGGGATGTTCATGGACCCTGATGGAGGGGGAGAGTTTGATGATGACGACGATGAAGGTCAGTGCTTTCTTTGTGTAACATACAGGTTCAGTGTAGTTCAAGGTGAACCTGTGGTCTTAATGTTACAGAACACTTAATTCATTTAATTAATAATTAAATTATCCTGTTCTTTTCTTTTTTTTATCAATCCCAGAGTTGGAGGAGGACAATGATCCATTTAATGGTGAGTTTAGGTTCAGTCAGTTGCATTTTATCAAGTCTACAATTTGCAAATATTTTTTAAAAATATTTGGGCTGGATTTTTTGCATCCAGTAACAGAACAATGATTGTTTCTGTGCAGATTCAGACGAGGAGATGCAGGTTCCACACGTTCCTGCTCGAACCAACAAGGGGAAGAGAAAATCCTCAGAGGACCTCGACTTCTCTGGATCTTTAGGTTTGTCCTTGAGTCTCACGTGCATTAATTATGTTACATTATTATTAATGTACTGTACTGATACTTGGCAAAGCTTTTAGTTCAGTATTGTCTCAGTAGCATTTAGAGAAATAGTTTCAATGATTTCTTGCAGATACAAAACAGGGAAAGAAAAAGAATAAAAAAGATGGAGCCATGTTCACTTCTGCTGAGGAGGTGAGAAAAACGCGTGGATGTTATATGTCACACATTGACACATAATAATTTGGTTTAGGTAACTTAAGAAACCAATAAACCTTATCCCTTACATGCATGCTCTCAGAACTAAATGTGTTTCTGAATTGGGGGCGTGTGGAAGCTCAGATGAGCATTTTCGCCTCTGAGCCCCACTGACGTGTCTGTGTTCTGAATCTGATTCTGCTTGTGTGTCAGTTTGGCTCCCTGCTGGACGAGAACGCCGGCTCCAAGTTTGATAATATCGGTGTGAATGCCATGGCCAACACCGACAGAGCAGGTATGAAAGAAAGCTTTTTGTTTCATAATTCACACAGAACGTCTTTCATATAAATAATCAAATGAAGAGTCAAATATAAAAACAGGTTTACGAATGAGTGTTAAAGTTGAAATATTTATATTTCTGAACAATAAGTTAAAGTTGAGGCTTGAAGGTTAGACTTAAATAAACCAAAGTGAACTGAAGCCATCATAAACATCTTAGAATGAATTTTACATCAGGTCACGGTTAAAGAGAGGTTTATTAAATATGCTGGATACCAGCACACGTTAATTTAATCTCCAGAGATCAAATCATCAGCAATAATCACAATTATCATGACTGACGATCGGGGTCATGAACAGTTTCTATAAGGACATGGATTCAGAGATAGAACCCCGTGTTTAGCTTCTGTCAGGTGCATGTTTCAATCACCAATGATGTAACATTTAGACCAAACTGACAAAAACTCCAGACCTCCTCACTCCATCCTTGTCTCTCCAGGTCTAAAGCAGCTGAAGTGGGAGGCTCAGCGTGACGACTGGCTCCACGACCGTGATGCTAAGACGCTGCGCCACAAGAAGCGGATGTTTAACAAGAAGCGGATGCTGGGCCGGGCCCGGACGGGCGGCAGGACACTGGGGAACAAGAGGAGGAAGAAGTAGTGGTGGACTCAACACTGCCAGACATCTTCAGTCTTGCTTGGCCGACCAGGCCTCGTGGTCGCTCTCTCGGATGCCGTAGACCCCCGCCCACTCGTTGGACTTGTAGAAAACTGTAAGAGAGCAGATCCAGTGATGAAGCTGCAGTTTGGCCTGAAGAGGAGCTGTTCATGCCGTCGCTGCTATGATTTTGTCTACTTAAAATCCAACAGGTGTCTTGTATCTAATTCATATTAAGAGTTGGCAAAGTTGGTTATTTTCTAATTTCAGGTTGTGAACCAAAGCACAACCTAAAATTGGTAAAAACATGACATTAATGAAACTGAGTGTTGGATTACGACAGATATGATTTTGCTGATCTAATAAAATAAAATTTTTAAATATTGTTTCATTTGTTGTTTAAGCCCCTGACAGCGGTGCTGTACAATTCACACATTATCACAAGAAAATTGGACAAATATTTAGAACTAATCTCAACAACTAAGCAGAACATTAAACATGCTGAAGAAGAATAATTCATCTCACATTCTAAGATGGATGGAAACCTCTGGCTCATGGTGCTCCTGAAATCTGCAGAAAACAAGCAGCATCTTTAATGATGTAAATTTAACTGAAAGCAGTGTTGAGGTTTTGAACAGCTGCTCTGGATTCATTTTCTGTTTTACCACTAATCAACATTTGGTATTTTAACATCACCCTCTGACACTCTAATACCTGTGACCTGTTTGTATGGTCAGTGACCCTTTTACTCCAGCACCTGCAGCTCAATCCACAGTCTCTCTTTGAGTTTGATACCATTCATCATTTCACAATGATTCTAACATTATCAGAGTAAATACCTCGACTGTTGTTCATCGTGTGAAAAAGGCCGTACGCCCCAAAAACGCCCAGCAGCTCCACAGCAATCAGCCCCTTCATGAGCTTCTTGGCCAGAGGTTCCAAGGGTTTAGGAGGCATCTGAGG
Organism: Betta splendens; assembly: GCF_900634795.4. Classification (NCBI taxonomy): domain Eukaryota; kingdom Metazoa; phylum Chordata; class Actinopteri; order Anabantiformes; family Osphronemidae; genus Betta; species Betta splendens. The sequence goes on along the minus strand of NC_040901.2, from coordinate 13,925,621 downwards.
AAACGGCAGCAGACTTCGGTTACACAATGTGGGACACACACACACAAACATAATTAACCATCTACATTTATTCCTAAAACAAATCAACCTAATAAAATAATTTCCCTGTTCTTCCCTTGAACGTGTGAAAGCGAATCAGCCTCTAACTTTAACATTACTAAAGTTTATAACCACAAACAATCAAAACCACTTAAATGACAGGTTGGTGCCTTTCCTGCATTTGCAGCCTATTATTCCACAACCCACACTGTTACAGTCTGGATTCTTGACTGACAGAAGCAAACACACGATACGTTTAACGTTATAATTTCTGTCGTCTCATTTTAAATAAACTCACCTTTAGTTCGGAGCTGCAGCCGCTTCACGTGTCCTTGTGTCGAGCCGAAGCTAACGCAGCTAACGGCTGCTACTTCCTCACTACGGAGAGCCGGTTGGGACAAGTTCAAAGTCAAAACGACTTGTGACTTATTCAGCAGCAAACATTTAAACTACAGGTTTTATCGCCATGACAACAACCGTATTAAACATTAAACCCTGCATCGATAACTACTCTTACATTCCTTAAGTTATATCTTGTTTAAACATGTTGTAGTAGCGGGAACCGTCCAGGAGGCGTCAGTATAAACCGACTGAGCTGTGATTGTTTTACGGAAGCTGAAATATAAAGACACCGGAGAAACGTACGTGATGCTCATTAGTACCTCATAACCTTTAAAACATAAACGCAGGCCGGTCAAATAATTTGTTCATTAAACAGCTGCTGACAGATGTTCAGTTTTTTAATATGAAGCCTCTCTCTCAATGATTTCATTTCATTTGTCTTTGCAAACGTAATTTGGGCAGTAAATCCTCCCCGCGGACCCTCGTGTCGGCTCCAGGTGAAACAGCACCTGCTCCGGGTTCAACTTCATGTCTCTGCTGCAGCTGTGGGTCCCTGCAGATCAGCTGCAGCAGATGCCTCAACGAAAACGGGACAATATTTGATCACCTGAGTCCTAAACACGTTGGTCTGCAGCGACTGGAGGTGAAGCAGCTGCTTCAACACATAAAACCAGAGGATACGGCAGAGGACGCCTGGATGTGGTGACACAGACATGAACACAGTGAGAGGAAAGGACGGATCTGAGCCTGAAATGAAGTGCAGTTACAGCATCAAAAGCCTCAGTTAAATTAATCTGTCAGCAGTTACTTATTAAGCATCACATCAATGATTCACTGCTAAGATATCGCGTCATTTCTCCTCCTGCTCATGTGTTGATGCCCTCAGAGGTTTGAAAAGGAAGAACATTAGTTTGACCCCGGAGGAGCAGAGAGCACGGAGGTCCAGCTCCTCCGGTCCGTCCTGCGTGTGTGCAGTGCAGAGCTTTCACATTCAGCACCAGGTAAACACGCGCTGTCCTGACGACAAACAGTGCGGCCTGCGGACGACGCATTTAAAGCCTCTGCAGAGGCACCGTGACTGATGCCGTTTCATTTACCTGAAGATCTCTGCAGGAAAAAGCAGCAGAGATCCACCAGCGCATGAGCTGCACACATGGATGGAGGAGGATCAGAAAAAGGAGAGATTACACATGAAACTGTTTAACACTTAATAAACTAAATGACACAAATAAATATTATATAAAGCTGGAAGAAAAATTAAACCAATACTAGTGACTAACAATAAAAAGGACCATATCAGTTTTATGTTGGATCCATTTATGATTTAAGAATTTTTATTGAACTCTAAAACAATATTCTTTTCTGAACAGTGATGAATTACGTGGATTACAGGATTTTTTGGTCTCAGAACTAAAGAGAACTGTTTAATTACGTTGCACAACTGCGACCTTTTCTGCTGTGAAGTACCTCAAACTGAGCCCACAGCGACCGTTACCATTGTGTTCCACTACACGAGCCTCGCTCTCCGCGACGCAGAGGCCTCGGGGGCGGGTCTCGTGCAGAGGTGTAGAGCTCGAGGACACAGATGATTGGACGAGCACTCCACAGCAGCGCGAGCGCAGGTGCCGCGCACTCTCACTGCGAAGGGACCGTCGTCCGGTCACAGCCGCTGCTCACGAGCCTCGGCGATCAGGACCAGGACCCACCGGTACCGGGACCGGCACCGGCACCGGCACCGGCACCAGCGGAGCACAGGCGGGGGTCGAGCGTTGCTTTCTGCTGCGCGTGCGGCGGTTTGGATGAATCGGTGTTGGAGGCTTAACGATGCTGAGCGCCGTTAAAATGGAGGGACACGAGCATCCGGACTGGAGCGGCAGCAGCTACTACGGAGAGACCGAGGTCCGTGCACTCAACAGCGGCTACAGCTTCCAACTCAAGGACACCAGTACATTTTAGAGGCAGATTTCAATCACATCTCAGATTTTCACTTTCAAACTACTTTACTTGTTTCAAATGTATGAACTTAAACGTTTGAATTTTAACTTCTTTAACTTTATATGATATCAAGACTAAACCGCTTAACTCCTTACCTAAAATGATGCTTTTTATGCTTATTAATAATGTAGTAAATAATCTGTTTGATTCGTTTGTGTGATTGCATTCAGCATCATGTATTTATTTAATTGTTAAGGTTATACCAAAAAGCGTCTCAACAACTAAATTAGTGTCATTTTCATACCTAAATTATTGTATCGTGTAAAATAAACAAAATGTACAAATATTTACTTTTTTTAAATGCACCTATAATTTCTCTGGAAACAGCTATTTTTTAGTCTACCCAGCAGCACACTTGATAAATAAACAAAAATTAACAAATTAAATGCATCAGTGCTTTTAAGACGGATCTGCGTAAATAATTATTATCAACATTTAATATACTCATTTTATCCGTGTGTTTTATTATATTAAATAATTACTTGATACAAACCAGTATTTACATGCCTGGATTTTATCTCTGGCAGCACAGAGAGCGCTTTGCAACAGCGTTAAAAAAATAATTTTTTGGGGACCTTTTTATCTGTAATTTTTGACATTTGAATTTGGGACCGCAATTTATTGATTAAACAAATTATAAAGAATCTCGTCAAATCTGCAGAAAATACTATACATTCAAACTACAGTAGTTCCTGTAGTTGTAACTACGAGTTTAATGTAATTCACAATAAAAAAAAAGAGGAAGACAAAAACTTAATCCTTAACTATTTAACTCATTTATGTTTATGTTGATTTTTGGACTTAACAGAAAAAAATAGATAGATAGATAGATAGATAGATAGATAGATAGATAGATAGATAGATAGATAGATAGATAGATAGATAGATAGATAGATAGATAGATAGATAGATAGATAGATAGATAGATAGATAGATAGATAGATAGATAGATAGATAGGTAGAAAATACTGATACACTAAATTTAGGCAATCAAAATATAGAACTATATTTAAAATTAGATATTTATAAGCTAAACATGACAATATGAAAACATCAACTTCCAGAAATTGTGACAATTTATAATTGTAATTGTGAATAGTTTCTTGCAATCTTAAAATTCGTTGTAATAGAAAGACATTCAGATATGGATTGTTTATTCACATTGCTGTCTTTTCTAACCCAGTGGCCTTGAAAACTCTACATTCACGCGGTGCCTGCCAATAGTTGTTTGATGCCATTAACATACTTTAAGGCTGGGCCGCTTTAACAGCACGGACGCTCCGCTCCTCTCGTTTCAGTGCTACACCGCAGCGGCCAACATGAACTCCATGAGCAGCTACATGAGCGCGCACTGCATGGCCGGCGCGGGCCACGTGAACGCGCACTACATGAACCCCGTCGGGGCGAGCCACTCCTCGGTGCCCGTGGGGATTTCACAGAGCTCCGCCGTCGTGCACGCGGGGTCCGGGATGAGTCCGGGCTTCGGGGCCGCGCTTCCGCCGAGCATGAGCCCCATCAGCCCGCCGCCGTACGGGAGCGTGCCCGTGATGAGCCCCGTGTACGCGCAGCCCTGCAGCCTCCGAGCCAGGGAGTCCAAACCGTACCGGCGCAGCTACACGCACGCCAAGCCGCCGTACTCCTACATCTCCCTCATCACCATGGCGATCCAGCAGTCCCGCAGCAAGATGCTGACGCTGAACGAGATCTACCAGTGGATCACGGACCTGTTCCCGTTCTACCGGCAGAACCAGCAGCGGTGGCAGAACTCCATCAGACACTCGCTCTCCTTCAACGACTGCTTCATCAAGGTTCCGCGCTCGCCGGACAAACCTGGGAAAGGCTCCTTCTGGGCGCTGCACCCGGACTCGGGGAACATGTTCGAGAACGGCTGCTACCTGCGGCGGCAGAAGCGCTTCAAGAGCGGAAGGACGCCCGGAACCGGCGACAAGGAGGCGGAGGGAAAGGGCGGCTCGGTCGCCAGCAGCACTTCTGGTTCCGATTCGCAATCCTGCTCCTCCCCCCAGTCCTCAAAGGGAGCTGGGCTGGACCTCAAAGCGGACCGAGGCGAACTGCTGCCCCCCAGCCCCGCGCGCGTGCCCTCCCCGCTCGCGCACACGCAACAGCTGTTTCCCCATCATCCGCACCCCCCGCTGCTGCTGCACGAGGCCGCTCACCTGAAACCGGACCACTACCACCCGCACCCGTCCTTCAGCCACCCGTTCTCCATCAACAACCTCATGTCGGAGCCCCAGCAGCACAAACCGGAGCCGCTGGGTCCGTACGGCGGCTACAGCTGCCCGCTGGCGGCCAAGCCCGGTCCGGACCCGGCTCAGCACGGCGACGGCGGCACCGGTTACTACCACGGCATGTACAGCAGGCCCATCACGAACTCCACGTGTCTATAGATGTGCAACGTGTCCTAACAGTGATTTGTCCAACTTTATATGTGCAACAGATAAAAACCTTTTTATGGAAACATCATTTTCATGTTTTCTTTCATGTTTATAATCAGCATATGACCCTTCAACTAATTACACCCAGTAGAACATCAATGAGCAATAAACACTGTTAAGTACTGGGCCACTTGGGCCTTCAGCGGATCTGGACCGAGTTGTGAGCAGTGGTTTCTGAGGACACCTCGCTGAGTGTTTGCTTAAGGAGGCAATCAGCACATTATGAATAATAATGACCTTTCTTTGAACAGGAATAATGGAAAGGCTGCATGCGGAGCCGCTGGAGGTCAGAGCTTAGCCGTGTTTGGACAAGCAGCCGTTACCACACACAGACATGCATACACATGAGGACCCTGTACAAACCCAGCGGGGGGTTAGAGTCCAGCTGCCAAATATTAAACTATTTTAACACAACACAGTGTTTTCCCTAGTAAATGACACACATATGCTTACAGAAGCGTTAGAGCTTAAAACCTCCTGTTCCTGTGGTTTTCATACAAACGTGTATCATTTTAATCTTCGATATGATCTCAATTCTCAACATGCAGCGTGTGGCATTTACACAGGCCAACATTCTGCTGTCTTTCCTGTCTGTTTGTCAGATCAATGCAGTGTCAGTACAATCACATCATTTGTCTACGCATGCGGTTTTGTGATCAGGAGGTCACACCTCACATGGACAGTGACTGAACAGGCTCAGCACAAAGGTAAAAGCCTTGAGTTATGAGGCACCAAACAGCATCCGAGACAGAAAAACGGAGATGATCGACAGCAAGAAAGAAAACGGCACCAGGAACACGGAAAATGAGCAGGAAGCGTCTGGTCTGAAGCTGCTCTCCACCTCTCAGGAGGAGGATGACGGCCCATTATCTCTCTGGCCACGCTCCCATTTACTCATAATCCAGCCAAACCTCACAAGGCTCTGTGTTATGTCAGAGGCCACTGTAATCTTTGCTCATGTTGACAAGCTCTCAATGAGGCGATAAATTAAAAACGCTGGCTCTTCGTGTGCACACATCCTCCCGTCACTGCCGCGTTCTGCTGTGTGCTGATTACTGCTCGGCGCGCTTCAATTAGCATGCTAACGAGCTTACAGGCCGTAGGTGGCGGGCCAGGAGCTGCCGGACCCACAGAACCGCACAGGAACCAGGTTTCACACTGGACCATCAAAGCCGGTGGTCCTTAAAGACAGACTGGTTGGGTTGAGGTGGGCCAGTGCACGTTGAGTCATATAAAGCGTGAGCTGAGAGGAAGACCGGACTCCTGGTATGGACTCCTTTCAAAATGAGAACATAGATTTCAAAAATCGACATGTTGTGAAGGAACAGCTTATTCTGATATTTGGTTAAAATGTTTCCTCTTGTTCATTAAGCAAAAGAAAAAGTCAGATTTTCTGTAGCCAGACTTTTCAGACCTGTGGATCATCATTAGAACCACAAAGGACAAACGTAAGGACGCGTTTCTCTTTTTTGATCCGAGGGTATAAATGGTTTCCTGCTCTAATATCGGAGCTGTGAGAACAAACAGTGGATCTGTGGTCTCACGGCAGAGGGATGTCTTTGAACCAACAATACGGCTGAAAAAATGGCTCCATCTTAGATAAACACCACTTTGCCATTCATGGAGATGTACAATGATGCTTTCTTAAGGCGAAAAGAGCTTAAGCGTCAATCTCGCTGCCTTTCAGGCGTCCAGCCCGGCCACCCAGAGAGCTCCGGGTCCGGGGGGGAAAACTGGCGGGGCAACAGTCAACTCCAGCTAAATGTCAGAATTACTGGCCTAAATGTCTTCTTCATTCTCACACATGTGACTGTGGAAACACTCGCGGAGCCCCGAGCATCAGGCTGAATCTCGAGCCGTTTCAGGGCCACGTGCAGCCCTAAACTCCGCCAACCGCCATTTCACCGAGCAGCCAAACAAAACAGATCAGAGCCGGTCACCTGATGGTACAGTTTGACAGAAAAAGGCTTTAAATGGCTCACAACCAGCTATATGTAGTGCTGCCTAATAGCTGGTGACGCAGAGCCGCCACAACAAAAAGGCGGCCGAGACGGCGCCCTGATTCATGGGAACACTTCTGCCTTTGTGGCAGCTCCTCCACTGAGCAAATACTCCAAACTGTTCATTCCCCGCCGGCCCTTTCTCTCCTCCGGCACATTGTTTGTGCCCTTGCATTTCATTCAGGCTGGGGGAGAAGATTGCTCCCAGAGCCACTGAGCAAACAGTGGAGAAAGGAGCCTGCCATCTTCACTCTGTTCCCAGGAGAACTTGCCTTTTATTATTTTTTATTTGAGCTCCAAGCTGTCGAGCTGAGCCGACAGTTTGATGTCAGAAAGCTGAATTAATTGCTTTAAGCCAAAGGGGCGGGCCACCCATCACCAATCGCTCGCCGAAATGTTTTACTGGAGATTATTAAAGCTTTCCCGCTACACAACATGAACAAATATTGGGCGTCTAACTGTGGTTTCAGCCTTTCATTTACAACTTGGAAACATGTCAAAGAAAAATTGTGGATGTTTTGCTCATTCTTAATTAACAGTTTTTGTCTAAAAGATATTTTACTCATGTCTTTCTTCCAGAGAGAGACACAGGTACGAGAAGGAAAACTTAGCTGACAAAGAACCTTAATTGTTCAACGAGATCGTTGTGCAATCACTTGCAGATCTGGCTTGAATTCAATAACAGTGAAGCAGGGAAGGGCAGAATTAAAAATGGAACAAGCTCCAAAAAAGAGACACCAGCACTAATATGAGCGATGAAACTGTTTGATAAGCAAATGGTTAAATCACAAAATCAAATATTTGAGCAGGGAGCATTTTCTGTTTAAGACCAACATTTAGTGAGCGGCTAACATGTAAATTAACATTTCCTTATTACGTTAGGAGAAAAAGATCACTCTACAGTTATTGTGCTTAAATCAATGTTAGGATTATTGTTTGTTTACTAACTAAAATAATGTAATAATAAATAATAAAGTCTTTTTCTATAAATCTAAATTTTCACATAGCTGAGGAGATGGACCAGCACCGTGTCTAGTTGTCAAATATGGAGGATTTGTGTATAAATATAAAATAATCATTTTCCTTGTGAAGATTACAACCATTTGCTAGTCACCACCTCAGACACTAGATAGAGAATATCTTCTACCAAATCATTATTTGGAGCCGATCCTGCAGACGACATGCCGTCATCCATCACATCGACAAAGTGATGACAAACAGTTCCTTCAGCAAACAAGGGCCTCCTCTTCTTTAAACTATCCCAGATTCAAAGCCCCATGTCTGGCAGGTTTGTGACCTCCACTTAGCGTCCATAAGCAGGACCATTCAGTGTCAAGCACACAGCGAGCGATAAACACATCTGTGCTGTACGCTATCAGTAGATTAGAGGCGCTTCGATAACGAGGCTGCGAACACTAAGTGAGCTATCAAAGGCCCCGAACAGGAGCCCGCAGCACTGAGGGCCAACAAACAGTTAAATATTAAAGAACCCAGTCACACGGGAACCTTTCCTCCACATCCTCAAATTTACAGGACACTTAGTTCTATAAAGCTTCTATAATAATAATAATGTTAATGATATATTTTGCCTCTGGTTCACCCTCCAACATCTTTTGGTAGATCAGAGAAGGAGAATCAGTCCAGGCGCCTCAGAGGACGACAGGAAACCAGCTGACGTCCACAGAGAGGGTCATAATTCAAGACTTTAGCCTCACGTGTGCATATATTAGCTTCGCCTCAAGCTAAAATGTAGGTTTAGTCACCGAGGGTCCGTAAAAAAGGAAATAATTACTATAGTTAGATGTCAAAATATAATAAATAATGCCCATAATGTGAAAAAGAGAAAACCTACTTTACTTGGAGGTTAAACCCTTATTTGTGCAGGGTCACACAATTCAGTGTTTCACAGATGACAAGCTGATAAGGTAACGCAAACAGTGAAAACTATTTAACAGACAATAGGTGGTGGAATAAACACAATTATCAGAAAAGACATCATATGAACGACTCCAGCGTGAAGAGACTAAATGTGAGTAGAAGAAAAGTTGTTTATATTAATATTTGATGAGGTTGTTTCTAAACACAAATTGACCATAAAGAGAAATAAAAGCGCTACAGGGTGAAAAAGCGAGTGTAAAACAAACACCTTCACTCTGACTCCTACAGTGTGGCAGTGCTGCTTCCTACCTGGAGTTTTGTTCTGCTGGTAAGAATCTTTACCAGCGGCTTCCAGTGAGAAGCTGACGCCATCTACAGGACACAAGACACAAACACGGCTTCATGTCACAACAACGCACTAAAAGGGCCTGCGTCTTAATCTGTTGTCATTTTTTAACAACAGGACTGAAGGAAGCTAATCACTAAAAACCTTTCACTAGTTTGAAGTTCACAGCTCAAAGTTAGACCTGTTACTTTAAAATCATTAAGAAAAGCTGCACAAATGCCCACCATTAAAGAGCTGGGTTTTAGGGGGGGAACAAGAGTAGGAAAGGTTACGAGGAATCGACTCGTCCTCTGCTCTCATTCTGCATGTGCCTGTGTGTTTTCCAAATGGAATCTGGGAGGGAAATCCTCCTAAGTCTGGAACTGTGAGGGGCCGTCGTGGGTGAGACGGCTCGTTACGACGACCAGCTGCTGCGTCAGACTTCCAAATGGAGCCCTAATGTTCAGAAGCTGGAGAATCCTTTTCTGCCAGAGAGTAAAGCTGCTGTAAAGCCGTCTGCTAATCCTCAGAGACCATATGTGCAGCACAGGAAATGGAGGCAGGCCCAGCGTTCACCTGGGTCACCTGTGACGCTGGAAGGACTGACAGACAGCCGCACTCGCTTAAAACCCAGCAGGACTCAGAATGATCACTGCAGCTCCCACTGAAAAACGCATCAGTTTTGACTTCAGGCATTTTAAATTTAAAGGCATGTTGAGCACTAGTGACACCTAGTGGACAAACCATGTCGCAGCTAAAGCATGAATACTTTCTCAATGCAGGGGAGAGCTCTGCAGTCAGTGTGTCAAACAGAACCTGTGTGTGTGTGTGTGTGTGTGTGTGTGTGTGTGTGTGTGTGTGTGTGTGTGTGTGTGTGTGTGTGTGTGTGTGTGTGTGTGTGTGTGTGTGTGTGCAGAGACCGGTGGTTCTGACCAAGTACAGAGATGTTGTATATGTTGGAATCTTCAATTACAAATGTGTTTACACATATGATAAATATTGGCGTATAGCTTGTCAACTATAAAAGCTGCTGATCTTGTTTCACCTTAATGTGTTTCCTACCACTTAGCACCAAATGAACAGACAATGAAAAGGAAACCACAAGGACCATTTTCTGGATTTCAGTTCTAAAACACAGAACCTTTGAAAAGAGAATTTGACTCCACTTTAACAAACGTGCAGACGTTTTGCCACCAAATGCTGGAGACAAAGGTTGTCCTGGCGAGGACGAACATAAAATCAAGTTGTCCTATTGAACTATATGACACAGTTAGTGTGAAACGCTGTGTGAGCAGAATGCGCTTCCACGGTGTCTTTGTCCAACTCTGCTCCATCAGACAAACGTCTCCAGCAGATGATGGATGTGAAACACAAACACAGCCGTGTTTTCAGCTGTGGACGCTCCGGCCGGGACGAGCTCAGCCCACGGCAGAACGAGGGGTTTCTCCTTCCAACTATTTTTACAGCCTCCGTTCAAGTCCCCAGTTAGATCGTTCTGAGCTGAATGTGAGGAAAGGTTCTCCTCATGGGACCATCACTAGCTCCTCATGCAGGCGCTTTTTTATTTGGTGCAAGTCAGGGCCATGTGAGAGTTCCCCAATAAAATGATCACTTTTAAAATTCTAAACAAAAAACAGCGGCTGAAGAGTGTAAGCCACAGTTCCCTGTTAATCCTATTGATTACATTTCCGCCTTTTGTTGCTCCAGAAACAAATCCAACGCTGTTAACGTGCTTTAACTGTAGATGGCAGCACAGACAATCATCCTTCACTGAAGTGAATCAGACATTCTTCTTATTATTTATACAGACTCAGGCATTAATACCACAATAAATATGGATATTTAAAAACATGGCACTAGGTTATGTTATACTAAAGCCTGTTTATCCTTCAAGTCCTGCTCAAGCCATTTTCTCAGTTTCTAGTAAGAGAACAGAAAACAGGGTTAATTCTCCAGGTTTCCTGATCTGTGGAAATCAACAGCTCTCCATGGAGTCTATTTCAGCACCAGCAGGATGGGTGGTCCATCCACATTTCTCCATTACATGCATCTTGCCAAAAACTGCAGTATTGCTTGACAAATGAAGAAAGATTTCTGCGCATGGAACTGTCGCAAGAGGCTGAAGTAAAATCTGAGGTTACGCTAAGTGTTAATAAGTGCAATGCAGACGCTGCTGAGCCCATCATCACAAATAATACACTTTTAATATGGAGGACATAGATTGAGGACAAAAGGACTCTGTGGAGGAGGTGGGTCAGAGGAGGATATTGGCCAAGCTCACATCCATCACAGACAGTTCCTCTCATCCACTGCACCCGACTGTGGGGGCTCTGAGCAGCTCCTTCAGTGGAGACTGATCCACCCCAGTGTAGGAAGGAGCACTACTGCAGGTCCTCCATCCCCACCGCTTCAAATTTGCACCGCTGTTTGCTCACTTAACCTTGGACACTATTTGAGTTGTTAATATGTACATAATCTTGTTTATTATTATTATTATTAATATTACTACTGTTATTTTTTATGCTCCTTTTTCTTGCAATCCTGCACAATTCATTGCTGTCTTCTAGTGGCTGTTCCAGTGATTGAATGTCCCTGCTGTGGGTTCAATACTGTCCATCTGTCTATGTAACAACTTTCTTTAATACTATATGCTGGGTTAATTTAATATATAACGTGAACCCATGAATTATTAAAAACACTAAATTATCTGCAGTTTTTCCATCTGTATTTGTTTTTCATTTAGTGAAAGTTATAAAATAATATTAGTAAGTTCTTGTCAATGTCAAGATGCAGCCTTCTAGAAAACTACAATTTAAAATAATGACAAACCAAAAATCATAGGACATCTTCTGCCAAACCTCAGTGGACCAGAGCGCATCCTGCATCGTCACACTTCTTTCTTTTATTATCCTGCAAGCTAAAGTGCAATGTTAAATTAATCTAAAATTAATTTAGAAGAGAATAAAGACAAACAAGCACTGATTATAGCCTATTTAATAAACACGAAATTACTAGATCGCTGAAACGTGGACATTGATTTCCCGTTCAGTCGATTCGTTCTAGAAGATTTTAAAGTTTAAATATTTTTACGAACAGTCTACAAATATGAACTGTAACTTAGTTAGCTGACTTCAAAACAAACCCACACACTTCCACCCAAGAGTTTCAATAAAAACGTCCATAACCCCCCAGATTCCTGAATCGGCTAAGTAGCACGCTAAGCTACCTAACTAGCTAACTAGCTAAAATCAATCAAAACAAACGTTTCTAATGTCAGAGCTCTCACTCTTATTGCGGGGTTCACGCAAATCAACGTCATTAATTCGCCATCTTGTGTATATTAGGGAATATAACGTTTAAGGGTTTACCTTTCCCGCTGTGAGCCGCCTCTCTAAGGCCCGCCTCCCACCGTCACTGATTGGCTAAGAACCGCAGAGAAGACTGACACCTGTCTGGGCCATTTACAACAGACCCAACGGTGATACATTCAAAGGACCTTTCTAAACATGGGATAAATTAGGTTAACCCACACCCCCTCAATATAGCAGCTCCGTCTCCTGTTAATATTCTAAAACCAACCTGAGCAATAATAAATACCCCAAAAACTACAAATACACAAAGACAATAACAGCAGTATAGAACACATCCTGTAGTGATTGCGTCTTAAGCAGCTGCAGCATGCCTGGCTTGAAATAGAGCACAACCACAGCGCTGCACGCTCCACTGGGCCTTTAAAGGGAAAAACTGTGCAATGAAAGGTTTTATCTCGTTAAAGCAATAAGAAACTGGAACACGAGACTAAACAAGACGATGTCTTTCACTTTACAGTCGTCAGAGATGAATGAACAACACTAGAACAGGTTAAAAGTTTACAGGGCCCAGTCTGACTGCAGCATGATGCCTTCAGGGACCAAAAGAGGTTTCTCTGAAACCTGAAACTTGCATTTAGCCAAAAAAAACGATACTCCGCTATTTCAAAAGCTTTTCTATGTTAATCCTCAGGTCAAATATTGTGAGTTTGTGTTGATCACACAAGCCCAGATCTTCCTGTCACATCTGAGAACAGGATTAGGAGCTCAGCACTGGTGGAGATGTGGTGACGGACCACCTTTAGATAATTCGTTTTTCCAGAATCTTATTTATTGTTTCACTTCGTGAGCCTGGTTTCTTTTGCTAAATGGAGCTTTTCCACTGTCTCCTGCTGCAACTCAGTGAGAGTTGTTAGATTTCATTTCATAATCATGAAGCTCATGACCTTTTTCTGGGCTCTATGACTAAAAGTGAACTGTATAAAAATAGTTTTCCCCACATGTTAAGGTGCCTGCTCTCTACTCCACCTTCAGTTTAATAGAACTCCACCAGGCCTGATCTGTCTGCCTGCCTGTCTGCCCGTCTGTCCGTCCGTCTGTCTGTCTGTCTGTCGTTGCTCCGCCGTCCGTCCGTCGTCTCGTCCCCGCCGCCCGCCCTCGACTGTCTTCTTTCTTTCTTTCTTTCTTTCTTTCTTTCTTTCTTTCTTTCTTTCTTTCTTTCTTTCTTTCTTTCTTTCTTTCTTTCTTTCTTTCTTTCTTTCTTTCTTTCTTTCTTTCTTTCTTTCTCTACTGAACGTCTTGTCTTCAGCATTTCTACACAATGACTGCATGGACGGCGCTCGTGTCATGGAGCCTGTTCTGCTGTGCACCGTGTGCTCTGCTAAACAAAGCCGCTCAGCCATAGAACCTGCTCCTCACACCCACGAGGCTTTCAACAAAGCCACTGACATCCTATCACACTTCATCTGGATGAGGTCCATGCAAAGTGTGTGATGAGCGACAGTCAGCAAATCATTGGTGAGAAGGAGCCACTGATTTATTATCAGAACTGGACGCAGCATCGACATATGAAGCCTTTAATTGATTTAAAGCAGCTCAGATGGTTCCAGACGTGCAGATTTATTAACAGTATCTTTACATCTGTGCACACGCGTGTTACAAGATGTTAGAAGCAGCCGCAGGAGCCACCGGCGTCTGTGACCTGTGACCTTTGACCTGAACCTGCCGGCATCACGAGACAGAAGATGATCTGTGAGGTTTGTTCAGCTTCCTGTTCTCTGCAGAACAAATAAAGCAATGTCCTGATATCATCATCATCATCGTCATCACAGGAAAACAAATGTGAAATTATTTTATTTATACACATGAAAATCTCTTTTGATGGTAAAAATGATCCTGATCAAGTATGGGTTTTAAATTGTTTGGAAGTCCTTAAGTGTGTGTTACATGAAATCTAGACTCTGTTGTTAATGTGATGCTGACACACACACGTGTGCGGCTTGTTGTATGTGATGATGTGCTGCCTGTGGCTCAGATGCGTTTTCATGGAGGACAAAGACCTTCTACATGTGGGATGATGCTACTCCTCACCTCCTGGAGGCCTGAACCCTGCAGCCTCCAGCGCCGCGCAGCCGGAGGACGAGCAGAGGCCCAGGAGGAGCCGGCTGCTGGGAGGCCGGGTGGAGGAGACGCACAAGCTGGGGCCGAGGCAGGAAAACGGCAGGGGGGCTGCAGAACGGGGAGACAAGACGCTTTCACCAGCATCAGATCCAAAACATCAAGGACAAAAACGCTGATCCTCCCACATCGGCCTCTAAACGCTTCCGTCAACGCCCTAGAAATCAATTAACTTCCTCTCTCCATTACTTTTCATGTCGTCATTTTCCAAAATGGCCCTTTGTTTCCAAAAATGTGAAAATGCTGCAGTTAATGTTTTTTGGTTCCAACTGCTCCTTTGAATCTGAAGTTCAGGTCCAAGAGCCCTGCTTCCAAACGCGTCCTTATTCTAGGGATCCCTGCTTCTAGACTCGTCCTCATTCTAGGGATCCCTGCTCTCAAACGCGTCCTTATTCTAGGGATCCCTGCTTCTAGACTCGTCCTCATTCTAGGGATCCCTGCTTCTAGACTCGTCCTCATTCTAGGGATCCCTGCTCTCAGACGCGTCCTTATTCTAGGGATCCCTGCTTCTAGACTCGTCCTCATTCTTGGGATCCCTGCTTCTAGACTCGTCCTCATTCTAGGGATCCCTGCTCTCAGACGCGTCCTTATTCTAGGGATCCCTGCTTCCAGACGCGTCCTTATTAAAGGGATCCCTGCTCTCAAACGCGTCCTTATTCTAGGGATCCCTGCTCTCAGACGCGTCCTTATTCTAGGGATCCCTGCTTCTAGACTCGTCCTCATTCTAGGGATCCCTGCTCTCAGACGCGTCCTTATTAAAGGGATCCCTGCTCTCAAACGCGTCCTTATTCTAGGGATCCCTGCTCTCAGACGCGTCCTTATTAAAGGGATCCCTGCTCTCAAACGCATCCTTATTCTAGGGATCCCTGCTTCTAGACTCGTCCTCATTCTAGGGATCCCTGCTTCTAGACTCGTCCTCATTCTAGGGATCCCTGCTTCTAGACTCGTCCTCATTCTAGGGATCCCTGCTCTCAGACGCGTCCTTATTCTAGGGATCCCTGCTTCTAGACTCGTCCTCATTCTAGGGATCCCTGCTTCTAGACTCGTCCTCATTCTAGGGATCCCTGCTCTCAGACGCGTCCTTATTCTAGGGATCCCTGCTCTCAAACGCGTCCTTATTCTAGGGATCCCTGCTTCTAGACTCGTCCTCATTCTAGGGATCCCTGCTCTCAGACGCGTCCTTATTCTAGGGATCCCTGCTCTCAAACGCGTCCTTATTCTAGGGATCCCTGCTTCCAAACGAGTCCTCATTCTAGGGATCCCTGCTTCTAGACTCGTCCTCATTCTAGGGATCCCTGCTCTCAGACGCGTCCTTATTCTAGGGATCCCTGCTTCTAGACTCGTCCTCATTCTAGGGATCCCTGCTCTCAGACGCGTCCTTATTAAAGGGATCCCTGCTCTCAAACGCGTCCTTATTCTAGGGATCCCTGCTCTCAGACGCGTCCTTATTAAAGGGATCCCTGCTCTCAAACGCGTCCTTATTCTAGGGATCCCTGCTCTCAGACGCGTCCTTATTAAAGGGATCCCTGCTCTCAAACGCGTCCTTATTCTAGGGATCCCTGCTTCTAGACTCGTCCTCATTCTAGGGATCCCTGCTTCTAGACTCGTCCTCATTCTAGGGATCCCTGCTTCTAGACTCGTCCTCATTCTAGGGATCCCTGCTCTCAGACGCGTCCTTATTCTAGGGATCCCTGCTTCTAGACTCGTCCTCATTCTAGGGATCCCTGCTTCTAGACTCGTCCTTATTCTAGGGATCCCTGCTCTCAGACGCGTCCTTATTCTAGGGATCCCTGCTTCCAAACGAGTCCTCATTCTAGGGATCCCTGCTTCTAGACTCGTCCTCATTCTAGGGATCCCTGCTCTCAGACGCGTCCTTATTCTAGGGAGCGTTTCTATCTCCTGTAAACGTTTGTTTGCAGGGTCCTGATGCTGTCTGTCTCTATGGACCTGCTGACCTTTACTTTCTGGTCGTTTTGAGCCTGGGGTCACTTCCATCGCTCTTCACTGAGCCTTCACAGACTCGAGTACAGTCCAGGTTTGGACCTCGGAGTGAAACTGATGCCACAGAGCATTGGAACAGCAGCAAAAAAGAAACTGGAGCATGAATCTGTGTTTGACGATGTTATCGTCTGGTTTAGTTCAGTTTATCAAGTCGTGGCCTCAAATGAAGCGAACTGTTTTATGGTCTTTACCTGCTGCGGGTATCCGATTGTCTCGGATCCACTTATTGCAGGAGGGAACCAGCTAACGCTGGTCATACTGGTCATACTGGTCATACTGGTCCAGTCCTCTGCTTTGACTGAGTGTCCATCACATGCGGACAGAGCTGGAAAACAATGTTAGAACAACCATGAGCTTAGAGTCTGGTTCACAAGGTTCTATGTGTTTTGAAACAACAAAAAAACACAACAAAATAGAATATCAATTAACAAAATCATTATATTAAACATTTCACATCTGATATTTGACAGGAATTGTCATTACTTTTATTTATTGTTATATAACCTGAGACTGAATTACAGTAAGAAAGACAGTATTAATATTATAACAAAATGTTTTATACAACTTTATATTTTAATGCTTCTTTTTCGATTTAATTCATTTTTATTGACAAAACTGTAATGAAACATTTTCTGAAAACAGATCTCAAAGAGATCAGAGTTTAAAGAGAAAGGAGCCAATCAGGAGTTTCATCTTTTCAGTACAAGGATAATGAAGTTGCAAATAAAATGGGTCTTAACTATTAACGGAACCATTTTTCGTTGTGACGTATTTTGGCCACCAACCGGACGGCTCCATGAACGCTCTGGAGTCCAGGACGCTGCGCCAGCTCCGGGAAACGTCCGTCCTGGTTCCGGCGGGCGGTTCTGCGGGCCCGTAGGTCCAGGGCGGGTAAACGTGTCCGTTCTGGACCTGCTCCGGTTCGTGGTCCTGTAGACTCGCGTGGGAGAACCTGCCGATCCTATTCCTGAGGATGCGGCTGATGGAGCTGACGGACGGCGCGTTGTAGCCGTCACACACCCCGTCCGCCAGCAGCCGGTGCCGGATCTCCCAGGCGAAGATGCCCGGGTCGCTCCGCTTGTAGTCCCGGATGCTCCTGACCACGGACGGGGTCGTGACTCGCGGCTTGCTGCCGCCGATGGTTCCGGGCAGGATGGAGCCCGTGTCGTGGTATCGCGCCAGGATCTTGGACACGCAGCCGTGGGAGACCCGCAGCTGGCGGCTGATGTCGCAGGGCCGCATGCCGAGCTGGGCCAGCTCCACGATCCGGAACCGCACCGGGTTGGGCAGCGGCCGGCCGTTAACGAACACTCCGCCGAGCTGGTTCAACTCCCCGTAGCTCTGCTCTGCGCACGGGACGGAAACAAGAGTTCGGCCCCAGGGTCCAGTAAGGACCAGTAAGGACCTGGTTTATAAGAGACTGGAACCAAAGGGTCCAATGACCTGGTTTATAAGAGACTGGAACCAACGGGTCCAATGACCTGGTTTATAAGAGACTGGAACCAACGGGTCCAATGACCTGGTTTATAAGAGACTGGAACCAAAGGGTCCAATGACCTGGTTTATAATGTCTGATAAACCCGAGACGCGTTTAAAGCACAAAAGTAAAACAAAAACTTCTTGCTTAATGTTATTAAAACCATTTAATTACAACAAATATGAACCTTTCTGGGTGATGAGAAAAGTCTAACAATTAATATTTGATTTAATTAACAGAAAACGTCAGAATGAAGGTTTGCTACTTCGAGTGTACATTAAATAATAATAATCATAATCATAATATTTATATGTATATGTATTTGTTTGTTTTAAAAATATCCCTAACAATGAATAAATTGGATTTCGTTTTCGATTCGTCACAAACACCTCCAATAACTAATCCTCTAAATTAAATCAATGCAAGTTAGTTACTGTATGAATCAGTTTATGGATCTTGTCATTTTTATATCCAGTTCGTGATCCTCTCACCAGTTCCTGGTCCAATAAGACAGAATCCTCTAGTAAAACAATTATATCTGTGAAAACTAATATTTTTTTCAAAAACTCCTTTCAATTCATTCATTCATTCCTTCTCATTATTACTCTGATATTTTACTCCTTAAATTAATATCATAACCTTTATGAGACTCAGTGCTGATCACTTTTTTCCAGTTTTAACCTAAAGGTTGGACAAGGATCCGTCACTGGAACGTTCAGGTCAACACTCGTCTCCCTCTGTGACACCTTCACTGCTTCCTGTAAGAGTTAGGATTTTGTGTCTCACCCATCAGCTGCCGTCCAACACGTCTCACCGCTGCACCCTCCGGCGCTCCGACTGGAGCATCGGTCTTCGACCCATCGCCTCCTCCTTCCTCCTCCTTCCTCCTCCTCCGCACTCACTTCATTTCCTGTTTGCAGAGGATCATATAACGTGAGCGGCAGAAGAACAACGGTCCCTGAACGCCTCTTCGGTGGTTTCAGGCCGCCGAGTAGGCTCAGGTGTATCCGGTTCCGTAGGTCCAACCCCTGTAGGACAGAACAACAAAGCAGAGCTCGTCAGACCCTCCGTGCGTCAGAGAGCTGTAATGATGAACTCCTCTTATTATTAATATCCATCTTCATGTCACTTCTGTCTCTTGTTGTGTTTGTGTTTCTTTCTAGTCACTTTATTTTCTGTATCTGTCACAATCGGACCATCAAGAACAACAAACCTCACCCTGCAGCGTGTCACGCGATGACGTCACTATCGACGCCGTTCACTTATGAAAGGCCGGACGATGAGGATGATACTTGACGCAGTAAGCTGGAAATGCTCGGGCTCATTTGTTGTGCAGTGACGCCCCCTGGTGGACAAACCTGCGCGTCACCGCCAGGCAGCGTTTTCCTGATCAGCTGATCTATATTTGCGTCACGCTAAAATGACGAATCTCTCCTGACGTATAATCTAGGAACAATAGCATTTTATAGGAACACGAGTTATCACAAAATGGAACAAATAGAAAATCTGGTCACTAATTTCCCTTTGAGTCCAATGGCAGCCTCATTGGTTTACATGTATATCTGGTTTGCCATAAATAAGAGCTGCAAGCTGATCAGACTTTTTCCTGACTCCAACAGAAACCTGCACAAATCCAACATGAATCCACCTGATCCGTTATCTGTGATCTCACCTGTGGGGAATTTATTGGACACCGACTGAGAAGCAGAAGGTAGAGAGGGAGAAGCGGCACCAGGTGCCAGAAAAACGAGACTCTTTACACACTGTGTAAAGACAGACCCAATGTGGGATCAATAAAGTTCAATTATTACTATTATTCACACGCGTGCCAGTAGGAACTCGGCCTACTGTCCTGCTTCCCATGTTGAGCCTCTGTGATGGCCTGTGTCATCCGCTACTAACATGCTGGTGAGGAAGACGAGCTCTGTGCTGGGATGGAGGTCCCCTGGACTCTGTGGAGGAGGATGTTGGCCAAGCTGACATCCATTATGGACCGTTCCTCT